>NC_073696.1:72368134-72668134 GCF_029784165.1 Wyeomyia smithii
CCAGAATCCGACCTCAAACCCCATTTCAAATCCAGATGACCACATAAAATCATTAAATTGCCGAACTGCCTAATCTGGCTATTTCGATGGCGAAGATGGCGACAGTTTCCGATCAACAGCCTAAAGTGACAAATATCAGCCAATACGATTTGGGGAAGCGGTATGATACCCGAAGGCCAGAAATCATCTTCAGACGCCATTTTAAATTTCTAGACAGTAGCTTCCGGTTTCTGGTAACCAGTTCAAAAGAGGGACAAACATTACGCAATGTGAGTTTTTCAGTACCCAGGATGATGCTCATAGGCCAGGAATCAACTTCATACTTCATTTTGAAATCCGAATTTGCGACTTCCGGTTTCTGGAAAACATCTTTCAATTGCCAAATACAATCCAATAAAGGTATAAAGGCTTTTTTGGTTTTAGAATATTGATGTTGTATTTGAAGGAATAAATAGAGCTTAATATTTGAAATTTGACGTAATATTTGTATTAAATAAATAGTCTTTCTATCATAATGACTCATAATTTCGAACTTTGATCAAAGCAGCTAGTTTTAAACAGACTTTGGACTTTGTTTCTTTGTAAGTTTGAGGAACAACCTGTTCGTTTGACACTCGTTTTCTTTAAATAAGTTGTGTAATCTTTGAGAGAGTAAACTTTTAATATTTTTTCAATTTCACACATAATGGTTAAACTAAAAGTCCGATTACACTAATCAACACAAGTATGGCCCCAAAGGTCAAACTGGGAAAAAATGAAAAATTATAGCTTTTTAACCATTCCTGTGATTTTTTTCTTTCTAGATCAACTATTGCGAGCTTTAGAGCAGCATTTATTTTTCGATTTTGTCAACCAGTGTTGTTATTAAATGAAATGGGTACCAATATAGCAACTAAACCTTTAATTAAAATTAAGATTGTTGAAATCAGTCCAGCCTTTTTGGCAAAACGAGTCCGTTCATTTGATACCTATTTTGTTCAAATCGGTTGTGTAGTTTCTAAGATAATGGAGTTTCATAACTTTTACATTTTGATACATAATAGACAAAGTTACAGTCTGATTATAATAAAATTCAATAAGGTCTCATCAGGCAACTAGACCTTTCTTTTGCAACTTATTTCATGAAAATCGGTCCATCCATCATTGAGAAAAGTGGGTGAGTTCAAACAGTCTTAGAAACATGTTTCTTTTCGAAGCCTGATTTCACATTATTATACATAACGGACAAAGTTGAAGTCCAATAACAATAAAATTCAATAGGGTCTCATGGGGCAACAAGACCTTCCATATGACACTAATTTTGTGAAAATCGGTCCAGCCATCTCTGGGAAAGTGAGTGAGTTTAAACACTCTTTGAAACACGTTCCTTTGCATAACTTTTGAACCACATGTCCGATCCTTATAAAATTATTTTTCAAATAGTTCAAAAAACAAGCCCGTTCTTTCGATACCAATTTTGTTTAAATCGGTTGTGTAGTTTCTGAGATAATGAAGTTTTGTGGTTTTCACATTTTGATACATAACCTCGAAACTAAAAATCCGATTGCAATAAAATTCAATAGGGTCTTTTGGGGTAACTAGACCTTTCATTTGCAATTAGTTTCATGAAAATCGGTTTAGCCATCTCTGAGAAAATGGAGTGAGATTGGGAGACCGTTACATACATACATACACACACACACACACACACACACACACATACAGAAAATGCTCAGCTGGTCGAACTAAGTCGATTGATATACGAGATTCGACCCTTTGGAGCACTTTTATACCTTTGGTTTTTTCAGTGATTGCTATACCTTTCTAGGAGAAAGGCAAAAAGCTTTGTTTTTTCAAAACAATTAGGCCGATAAAATTTTATTTTCATTTTTTTTTTTGAAAATCCGAAGAGGAAGAAAAAAAAGTTCAAGTCGTTTTGTTAACATTATTGGTTCAGCGACAGCGTATATATTCAATTTAAAAACAAACAAGTTCAGTGACAGGAATAGTGTCGTTAAAAGGCAAGCTAAATACACTAAAGTCGCTTTTTACGCGGGGGATACATGCCGCGTAAAAAAACCGCGTTAATTCCGGAATCCGCGTAAAAAAACGCGTAAATTCCGTAATTCGCGTAAAAAAAACGCGTAAATGCCGGAATCCACGTGAAAAAAAACCAGCGTTAATTCTGCATTCCGAGTGAAAGGAAACCGAATTCCGCGCAAAAAAAAAATACCGCGTGAATTTCGGAATCCGCGTAAAAAACTGCGTAAATTCCGGAATCTGCGTAAAAAAGCCGCGTAAAAAGAAACCCGCGTAAAAAGCGACCTTAGTGTAATTAACAAAAATGAGTGTTATTTTTCAACATTTATTTGAATGCAAGTCATCGTTACTTGCATACAAATTTTAACTGAAAATGTTCCATTTTGTTTTCTTCTCGGTGTTATTTATTTTTCGCTTTTTCTCTTGGCTAACATTGATTACCTTGGACATAAAAAGAATTCAAAATTTGTATCAGCCTTATATTCAAGAAAAAACTTGATTCTCAGGTGATAAAAAAAAAGTTTTAAAGCACTATCAAATAAGGATTCGTTGAAAAGTCTTAGTAAATTATGTGCACACCAATTAACTAATTACTTATGAAATCAGCACCTTTAATTGGGGTGAAAAGAGCACACTTTGTCACATAACCTAACTTGATATTACTTTCAGTAGACTTGTTAATTTCTTTGTTCACCTCGTCAGTCCGTTCAGTGCAGTGAAATGAAGTGGATTTTTTGTTGACTTCGCGGAAGCTAATAAAATAGAAGGATGCTCTGGCAGCACGGCTAACGTTGTGTGCGTGTGAATTGTTTGCTTGTTATTTTCTAATTGAAGAGTTAATATTTTATTCCTTATTTTAACTAATAGAACAGTTAAAAATTTAACTTTATCTTCATGTTTCAGAACGTACTGAATTATCTTTTCATTCAGTATCATGCAACACCCGTACAGCTTTGATGCTCTGGCAGCACGGCTAACGTTGTGCGCGTGTGAATTGTTCGCTTAGTATTACTGTTTCAGTTGAAAACCGAAATAATGGCTCGCGACTTTCGATTTTTTAACCTTATACACAATGCGCATAATATCGCATCTAGTGCGCTGTATAGCGCATCTGACGCGTAATACAGCGCACTAGATGCGACACTATGCGCATTGTGCATAAGGTAAAAAAACCGAAAGTCGCGAGTCGATATTTCGATTTTCAACTGGAACAATAATATAAGTTTACATTTAAAGTGTTTTTTCATATTTTTTGTGCCATAACTGGTGTGTTTTGTTTGAATAGGTAGTACAGGCTGTGAAGGGGCCCAAATGTGCAATGAATTCAATTGATTCTGTAACACAAGTTCAAGTTTCTGTTTCAAATTTATGGTGAGTTGTCAATCAAGCACATACAATGGTGGAAAAAATAATAGGTGTGAGCACCGCTTATAAAGTCATCTGTATTTCAACCTATGAAAAAAAAAAATACATCTTGATATGACTGAAACTTTTCATAGACGTTTCTATAAGCAAAAGATGCCATTTTGTGCTATTGGTTCAATTTTTTGGAACACAACTCATTTTTGAGAAGCTATTTATAAATGCTATTTTGGGAAGGTATTGATGATTACAAATATTTTTAGGGCCAAAATGGTTTGTTTGATCGGTGTGACGTCCTCGAACTGAACGGAGGAATAGAGTATGAATATTGCATGGCAGCGATGGTCCTTGTGATGGTAGAATAAAGTACTGTCGTTTATGGGAACTTTTTTTCACTTTCATGCAAAAGCGCTGAAATTTTTCAGTCCTGTTCAGAGGTCATCCCTAGAACTAGTTTTCTTTTTCTGCCCTCGTGTTTCTGATTTCTTCCGGTATTTTAGGGCTTTTGCCAACATGTCGGTAAACAAAAAGCAACATTTTAACGCCAACTTATGAGATATAAGTAAGGGGTGATTTTTTAAGAACTTGGTTTTTCTTTTAAAAAAACGCATAAAAATTACAAAACTGTATAAAATCTTTATTTGAGCCGATAAATTGGTTTATGCCATTTACTTTTTAAAGATAATTTCATTCAAATGTTGGCCACGGCTACGTTTTAAATGGTCCATACGAAAAGTCCAATTTTGGGTCACTTTTTCGAGCATTTCGGGTGGTATCCCGCGAATAACGCGTGTAATGTTGTCTTCCAAGGCTGGAATTGTTGTTGGCTTATCCGCATAGACGAGGGAATTAACGTAGCCCCACAAAGAATAATCTAGCGGTGTTAAATCGCATGATCTAGGCGGCCAATTCACCGGTCCATTTCGTGAGATGAATTGCTCACCGAACTCATTCCGCAATATGTCCATTGATTCGCGCGATGTGTGGCACGTTGCTCCGTCTTGCTGAAACCACATGTCAACAAGACCCAGCTCTTCCATTTCCGGCAAAGAAAATTGACCGTAACGTTGCGATTTTGATCATCTTTGAAGAAGTACGGTCCAATGATGCCTCCAGCGTGTAATCCGCACCAAACCGTGCATTGTTCTGGGTGCATTGGCGATTCTAGGGACGAATGACCGTTTGGGTTAAAGTCCCTTCAAAAGAAATCAATCAATCAATTGGCGATTCTTGTATTGCCTCTGGATGCTCTTCGATCCAAATGCGGCAATTTTGCTTATTAACATACCTATTTAACCAGAAATGAGCTTCGTGGATTTTCGGCAAGTTGTTCTAAGGCCCATTCACCAAAAATTCGACGCTGCGGCAAGTCGTTCGGCTTCAATTCTTGTACGAGCTGTATTTTGTAAGGCTTTACACCAAGATCCTTTCGTAAAATCTTCCATGTAGTCGAATTACACAAGCCCAATTGTGCGAACGGCGTCGAATTGACATTTCACGGTCTTCCACTACACTGGCTGATACGGCAGCAACATTTTCCAGAGGACGAATTTTGGTAATAAAATTCGATTATTTGTAAGCGTTGTTCAGGCGTAAGTCTGTTCATGCTGAAATGGCAAACCAAACTGAGTACATTAGACTTTGACAGCTGTCAGGATTCCCGCGTGAACTGTCAAATCTGAATACACGAAAAACCAAATAGCAAAAAAATCACCCATTAATCACTCACAGAAAACCGTGAATCAATAAGCAAGTTGTATCAACAGTCACGTCATGATGTACTGATTACCATGCACCTATTTATTTTTCCACTAATATTCTAGTGGATGTGGTAGTGGTAGTGGTCAATGAAAGTTTATTTTCGCTCACGGCCAAAATACCGTGAATTTTGACAATTAACATTATTCTATGCATCATCTATAACATGAGCAATCTCACACAGAAACGGTGTTCAAATATGCCTTCACATGATAAGTTAAATGCAGATGACTTTATAAGTAATGCTCACACCTACTTTTTTTCCACTGTACCCAATAGAAAATATTGAACGCCCTATCTCACGCTACACTGACAGTGTAGGAGTAGACAGCTAGAGAAGAAATCGTTGTTTTATCAGTTATACCAAGTTTGGTGCATTTTTGCACTAAACATTAAAGGTTTCTTGTTCATCTCATCTTTTTTTCATTGTTCTCATACTTTTCGAGATCGAAAAATAAACAACCGAGATAACTAGTGCGTCAAATTGGTCGGAGACTATCGGTTGAGTGTTTCGCTTAGCTTTTATAAAGAAAACAATGTTATTCGTGTGCAAGATTAGCAAATATTCAATCGCATTGCTCACCCCGGTTAATCCTGATCGGACGGACTGCTGATTTATATGCCATATCTGATTTTGTTTTAAATTGATTGTGTTTAATCTTAGGCCCCCTCGTGACACGAGTGACAAGACGAATATATTCTGATTGGGATTAGATTGGCATTAACCTGTTTGTTTGCGTACTTGCATTCAGGAAGTTTTTTGTGCTTTATGTGCATAGGGCATTGCATTGTTACAAAAAACTAGAAATATCTTCACAACAAATAAAAATATCAAACCAATATATTCTACAAAAATGCGAGATTTAACAGAATGAACAAAATCTTTGAACATCTTGAACTGTTACGACGATTACAAAAAAAGTTATGGACGAAAAACGAATCTTGAGGAGTGTTCCTCGTAAAACTCTATTTCGTCATATCAGACGTACAGATAGAAGATTACAGTGTTCAGCAATTCTTTTTCTTATAAATTTTTCTACAACTTTGCTGAAGAAAGCAATTTGGTATTTTGAAAATTAGAAAAAATAGTTTTTATATCTAACTACTGGGAGGATTAATAAAAAAAAACGGAAACGCCAAAAGAAAGGTGTTGTTATATGGAATAAACTTGCTGAAGACACTGGGTACATAAAATCAATATTTCACAATCAAATCTAAAACGATCACGATTTTTCGAGTTTAGGTCACTGTGCGCTGGTGCCAACAAAATTCAGAATCACGGACTATCAAGCTGTTCCGAAAAGCTAAAAGGTAATGACAATACTCTCGGCGAGCTGGACCGCGAGTGTCATCAACCAAGCTAACAGGTTAAAGCATAGAAAAAAATATTATTCGTAACTAAAGTTTACGTAATGCTAACAACAAATTTATCTATTCGATTGTGTTTGAATGTCTTGCTATCTAGGTATATACATTGTTATGCATCCGTTTGGTGAGGGGGGGGGGGTGGCCAAAGAAGTTGTGACAGCTTGTGACAAGGGGAAGGGGGGGGGGGGGTAGTTAGTTTTTACAAATTTTGTGTGACATCATTGATGGAAGTTCCCTAACTAATTTGGAGTGGTATCATCGAAGTAAGCATCAATTATGATTCTACTCTTGTAAGTACTTTCGGCAGTTTATTGGAATTTGACACTTAAAGCACTTAATTACAATTGAAAAAGGTTGCAAAAATGGCTGGCTCCTTGTTTCCATTTTAATTTAGCTGGGTGGGAGTTTTAGGTCAATTGTGTTTTTCCAGTGAACTGATCAAAATTATGTTAAGAATACAAACTGTAGTGTAGTGTAGCAAAAACTTAGTGGGACATTATTTGCCCCTTCAACGGTTGTTTCGGTTAGGTGAATTTGAAACGAACCAGGATTAAGTTCAAAAGACAGGTACCAGCTCAGCACGCCTTTTCTCGGAACCCTTTTTCGTGAAAGGTTCGGTCACGAATTATTCACCCGTGGTGCAAACTTTAAAATAAATCAACTATAATTAGACAATACGTACATAATCAGACTGATTATAGCTTGTTGTGTTGAATTGGGTCATTCAGGTTTGTTTGAATCGATACGACGGGTAAGATCTTAGACGGGAAAATCAAATCAGTAAATGATCCCTTTCATTTGCTTGCTTCAACTGAACTCTTCGACATATGAACAAGTTAAGCAAAACAACGAGAAATCCTGCCCCAATCGATGCATCGTTGCAAATTCACAGAAAAAATGAAGCAAATCGCTATCGGATTTTCAATTACGGATTGTTTCACCCCTTATCGAGGATACGGTACGAGCTAATGGGAATCGCGTTGCAAACAATCTCTGTTACGAAGAAGCTCTTCACCTCACAGACTGGACGTATTGTTCTTCGGTCCGGTAATCCCTAGAGGTGATGTGAAAAAATTGGTCCTTGGTCAAGTGGTGACACATCATCCAGCTCAGTGACCGACTCTTTGCCCAGGTGGGTGGACATGTCGTGCAGTATGCAGCAGGACACTGCTAATGGTTTGCTGCTGAATAATATCAACAGGTTGGTTGTATGCTGCTCGTTATTATCCGCATGGGAAAACTGGAAAACGGGAGAATGAAATAATAAAATTTAATTTACGTTAAGGTCTTTTTTCCTGCGAATGTCTATCTTCTGCACTGGGTGGGCACTGCTCGGTTAAAGCGAATCATGGTGATTCCGCTTGTACTGGTTCCGGTGTCACTGTTAATGATGCCTGCAGGAGACACTCTTCGTAAGAGCTGGACACGGCCGCGTAAACTGATTGTAGGGGCAATCGGTAATGATTCTTCACTCCTACCACCGCAGGATCTTGATGGGAGAAGAATTGCGCTTGACTTCAGCCATTAGGTGACGGTGAATGTTTTTTCTCCTATATATTTATCTTTCGCGAAGAGTTGACTTGTTGAGAAATTGTAGATGTGCTGCTAATCTTCGTACACTCTAAGCTTTTAGCGGCGATTCGTTCGTTTTTGTTTGATATGCCCCAGAATGAGAGTAAGGTAAATAATACTAGAGTATGCAAGAAGCATGGCAAAACTTTTTTGCATTATTGATACCAATTTGCAGTTTAAAGTTGTTTAAATCGTTCAAAATGCGTGCCGTTTTTTGAGTCACGCCAACAGTCAGAGTACATTAAAATATTCGCTCGTTTATTTCTGTGGCAGAAAGCTCACGTCGCTCGAATGCGGTAAAAATACGTGATTGGCCCTATAATTTACCTCGGTTGCCACTCAGAAACGTACCTACACTAATTATCTGGTTATCTACGACGTGATTTTGTCCCTTCGGTCAGATGTAAAAGTTATTAGGGGACGATGCTGTAATTAATTATAATCGAATTTTTTTATTTGATTAGAGTTAATGGATGATGGGTTTTAAAAAGTCGAGTTGACTAGGTGGTATTATGGATTAGGATGACGGAATCATAATTTAGGCTATTTTCAACGTGTATCGATTTTCATGTTGAAGTTTTACAATTATTTCATACTAGCTGCCTTGCTCGTGAAAAATTTCTGCTTTTTCTATAATATTCCATATTTCCATATAATTTTTCCAGCCCATCATTTCAAATAATATTTGTATTTTAGTTATAAACTTGCTTGTATATTCGTTGATTAACAATTGATGCGGAGGAATTCCAGCTGGGTCGAGTGAGGTAAAAAATTCCGTTGGAAAATGGATTGCCTCATCAGCATCATCGACGGTATCGATTAACTTACAATAAACTCAAATTACACTGAAATTACATAATCAATAGCCTAAGCTCACCTCTGATAGTTAAAATTATTGCTTGCTATGTCTTCTCGTTTTCCTTTTTTGGGTAAACAATATCAATATCATCCTTATAGTTGAACATCATTGCCGCTCATGGCAAATCCGTCCCAATTGCATTTGTATCAATTTTGAGTTTATTTATGGAATCAATTCCTTTTTATATCTACTGTCGATCAAACAAATATTTTCGAATACTTCGTTCTGAGGAACTATGAAAAAAAAAATAGCAAGTCGGTTTGTCCCATATTCAACCCCACAGTTAACAATGATCATGAAAAATGTGATATTTATCACAACTTATGGTCTTCAGGTTTAGAATTGGATGTACCAAGTGATATTCGATAGGGGACCATACTTAAATGACGTAGCATTCATGGGGGGATGGGGATATCATCATTTTGTGACAAGCTGTGACAAAGAGGGAGGGGGGGTTGTAGTAAAATCGATGTAGCATTTTTTTTAAGACTGATTTTTTTGCAGGAAAAATGTAATTTAAAAATACACTAAAACATTGCACAAAGTATTGCAGCGAGATCTGTCGAAATCTTCTAGAAGCTCTGCTACATAAACAATCACTTGGATTTCCAAACACACAATCTGTTTTGAATACAAAAATCGTTGCTTTTTTGTGGCTTTTAATAGTGAAAATTAAAAGATACTCGTTTGATTTCCGGAATAGTTTCTGTGTTTCCTGAAGATATGCATCATATTAAGTTATTCAAACACCTTTACTCCTTGTACCAAAACACAAGCCCTTCGAAGCAGAAGATGCAGTCACGAGTCTATAAGTTGTAAATAAATTGAATTAGACACGGTTTTTTTCAAGTATTTTTTGTATGTATGTTACTACAGTCAGGTTTTTATTACGTACCTCGTAAAAAAACCGCGGTAATTCGAAAATCCACGTAAAAAACGCGCTAATTTAAAAATCCGCGTTATAAACCGCGTTATTCAAAAATCCGCGTAAAGTGAACCAGCAAGAAGGGCTTAGAAAAAACCCGAGACGCTCTAGAACCAGTATTTAAAATTGTCCTCTTTGACGGTCATTCCGGATCTTTCGGAGAGCGGTGGGTATTTTTTGGACTAAGTCTTCTACTAGACAAACACTTAAACGTTTCTGGTTCCAAACCCACGTTAATTCGAAAATTCGCGAAAAAGTGATTGAATTAGCGATCACGCGAAGTTGTATAAACATCTTTCCTTCTCGTGACAAAACACAAACCCTTTTAAGCAGAAAACATTAATCCAGAGCAAAGTTAACAAAATATTAAATGCTGTCACAAGTGTATGAGTAATGAGAAATAATGAGTATGAGAAATAAATTGAATTAGACATGATTTATTTTCAAGTAATTTGTTTTGTATTTAGTTACCACTTATATTTTTGTACGTTTTTCTCAAAACCTGTAGAGGGGGGGGGGTTAATCGAATGCTACGTTTTTTAAGCGGGGGGTTAAAGTTTTGTGACCAAATGCTACGAGGGGGGAGGAGGGGTCTGAAAATCGTGGAAAAAATGCTACGTCATTTAAGTGTGTTCCCTAAGATTTAGGACGAAATGCCGAACGATGTTGTGCTTGCAACGACTTCGAAACGCGTCTACGGGCCGTTATCAAACACAAGGGTGAAAGATTTAAACTTAACTAAGTACATTGTAATTTTTTTTTTGGTTTCAGTTTCATGACATAAATAAAATGTATCACTGTCACGTTGCCACCCTGTACATATTAAATGAATCAATTTTATCGATGATTTTGTCTCATAGCTGAAACGAGATTTTCATGTTTTGACTGCGCCTGACCAAGAAGGCGACCCCCTCCCCGCAAAAGGGAAGGAATCATGTGAAGACAAATTGTTATTGTATCTATAGTGTCTAATATCGCTTACACTTTTGATATTATTTTAAACAGATTTTAAATAAGTTATTCTTACACCCAGATTAACCTATTTCAATATTGTAGGGGAATTGGGGCAAAATTGACACGATGCTGATTTTTTACGTGGATCAGACACCTACCAATCGATTTCTGAGACTTTTTCCCTCAATATAAAACATACATTGACTATCACATTTAGATATTAGCGGATCCAAAAATTTTCTAAACATACAGAAATTCCTCGTTATAACCTAACTTTTTTTTCAACTCGTATCGTTATGTCGAATTTACGTTTGATTGAAATCTCGATTATGGCTCACAATTTCATAGTATCGAACTTTCCATTAATTTTTTTTATTATTCAAATAAACAATTCATTTGTCACAACAGAAATTGTACCTTAAAGTGGTATGATCAACGAACATATTCAAAAAAAATGTAACATGTTTCATTTTCCATGAAATGTTTGTTCTTTTTTACCTTAAAGAGACTTCTGGTCATCCAAGAACTTTTAGATGCTTTGTAATACACAGAAAGTTTATTTAATTTATAAACTTATAAAATTACGTTACAAGGTGCGGTAGGAAAAAACGCGAAAATGTTTGAACTTTAATATTGGGTTAATTTGTTTAACTAATGACTTATTTCTGTTGACAGTGTAATTGGTTACGTTTGCTTTTAAGTGCTGCGTCAGTACCTTGAAATTATTTTGAAAATTGCAGGAAATTAAGGCCAAAGAAGGTATTACGAGTTTGTTGGTAGCCCTGAAGACGCCAAAGGAGGATTCCAGGGCAATAGGATGGCATTTGGACATAGTTTATCGAATCAAAAAGTCTCTACAGGGTGGTCCTAAGTAGCGGAGTTCTGATAGTGGAGGTTCGCCATTTGCACGTACGTTAAACGTGATCAAATCGGTCCGCACAAAGATTATTTGCAGCCCGGTACGTTCCACCAGAAAACTTGCAAAAAAGTAAAGATTTCTGTAAAATCGATGCGAGGAATCATCATCATCAGAAATCATCAAAGTATAACCACAAATTTTCGTATTTCTTTCTGCCACGCCTTGTATGCGGATGAAAAAATTACCTTATATCGAATTACGTTATATAGCGAAAAATTCCTGTACTTGTTTTTTTATGGAATATATAGCTTAATTGCTCCTATATTCATCTTATCATTCTTATTTGTTTATTTTACCTTTATTTTTTTTAAATTGTCCAAGTTGAACTTTCGACTATGTTTCGACTTATGTTTTCTTCAGTTGCGTCCCTTTAAATGCGCCTTTATTTTGAAAACAAAAGTTAATCCGCCTTTTACTATCGCCTGTTCACGAAATATTTCGCAAGTAAGCCCGTTGCTTCAAAACAATGTAAAGGGCCTAGTTCCAAAGTATCTTTTGTTTTGGGTAATCTGTTTTATCGCCCTTCACTAAAAGCTTGATTTAAATAATTTTATCGATTTATACAAAAGAAAGGATTCTTGCCATGAATTTTTTAAGTCTTTTCGAAACCAATAGTGTAATAAAACCATTTGTTTACATTTTGTTAGTTGCGCCCTAATCGCTAATCACTCCGGATACACACTTAACTGCATAATATATTCTCGGTAAAGTAAAACACCGAACTACTTGAAAACATTTTCGTTTACCGTTGTTCCGTAACAAAATTACTGAAAAATCGGAAACCGAATGTGTTTACCGGAATACCGTGAATTTGTTTGCCGAAAGAATCCGTAAAACAGCAAATTTCCGAGTTCAGTAAACTAAAATACCGAATCTCGGAAGCTTGACATCATTTAACCGAGATCTCGTTGAACCAAAAAAAAAAGCTCTCACCGAGTTTCCGAAAAATATAACTGTCGAAATAACGAAAATTTCACTATCAGTTTTGTTAGTGTTTGGGTTTAGATGTAAAAGGAACAGGTTTCGCGGTTAATTATCATTGCGGAGAAATCTGTAATATTCAGATTAAACTAAAATATCAAGTAAGTATACAATATTATTTCTCAGATCTTGTGTTTATTGCAAATATAATACTAAAAGAAAACAATTATTTTTTTCCTTACTCAATTTTGTAGGTTAACGACTCGCTTCGCAGGATGAAAGTTGCAGTGATGGATGTTGTTTTTTTCCAGGAAGCAACACAACTCTTCTGTTTCTACCAATGCTGTAATAAGTTAAATCATTTGACAAAATAATGAATAAAATTATACGGATAATTAATCGTTTTCATCATTTCCTGGATTTATCTGAGAAATCGCAAAATGCGTACTTCAGTAACATTTACCGAAATTTCCGTAATAATTCAACAGTTGAAATTTCCGAGTCCCGGTAAAATATTACCGAGAATTTCGTTAAAGTTTGACAAGTTGTCAATTGTTGTTTTCACAGAATCTCGGTAGTTTGATGCATTACCGAGATTTTTACCGAGATCTCAGCTGTTGAAATCTCGGTAATTCATTTTACCGTACTCGGTGATATTATCTAAGTGTGTATGAGAGCTATGAGATAAATATAGGAGCGATTACCCTAGCCCAGTTTTTGTCCGATTTAAGATCTATTGTTTTTATAGATGGATAGAAAATGCTATTATGTGGACAAACTCTTAGAATTTTGATATTTGGCTTTAAAACAAAATGGCGCCGAAAAAACATTAAAATTCTCGATTTCTCAAAAATTTAAAATGGTGTCTTTGGAAAATAAGGTTAAAGTTAAATGGGTTCTTGGGGAAATTTGTTTTTGCATGAATATACATCAAAAAATTTTACAAACAAGCCGAAGTAGAAGAAACAGTATATTCCTGTTGCAGTGTGTATTTGTGTGGAAAATCTTCAGCTCGTAGGAAAAATTCGTGAATAGTTTCCGCCAACTCTAAACAGTCAATAGAAAAATATCAAGGTTGACACATTTTCCATGGAATAAAACATAGATTTTTTTGCAATGCAATAAGTTCAATAAAATTCCACTGCTGTTAATAAAAGGTAAACGTACTTGAAGTAAAACTGATTTATTTCTCACGAAGATACATTCATTATAAACAAAAAAAAAAACATCTGAGAAAAGTTCGTTTTCGGCTTTCCAACGAGGCTGTTCTCATGACGCCGTAACAAGATCAATTTACACGCTAAACGTCGGCTTTTTGAACGCAGTCGATTGGTAGAGGACTGTTCGCTCGATTGGACGCCACTGAGACAAGTTAGTTGGACTGCGTATTTTGGGTACAAATGGGGTTGAGTGTATATTTAGGTACGTTTGTGTTTTGGTGTAATGTGATGACGCTTTAGCTTACCAAAACACGTACATTCCATCTGAATAAATTGTTTTTGAATGGAATCAAAATCTTCTTCAATATTTCTTCCGCTACACATTTTGACTGATAGCCTTGATTTGAGCTACAGACACGATGTAGTAGAAAAGAACGATTTTTTTGTCCATTACTTGTGCCGGAATTCCATTTTATTTCCTAAAAATTAATGCTGAGGCTCGAAAATATTATACACAGTTGACACCGGTAGATTTTCGTCCGAACTTTTTGCCGAGATTTGGTGCATTTCATAGAGCTGTTCAATTCGCTTAAACAATGCTTCTTGTTTAAGCGCCATTTTGAGCAGAACTGAGCATGCATACACAAAACAAAATACACTGGTATAAAGAGAAAGAGATATATACTGGTATAAATAGAAAGAGAGCTCACAGGTACAAACTCCCATTTCCCCACATTTCTCACATATATTAGAGGTCCATTTGTAAACCGTCAATTTAATTTTTGTATAAATTTATTTTTTACGAATTACATGTTGTTTTGTAGGTTTATTATCGTATTTTATACAATTATTATCTCTGCAGTGTGTTTCTAGTCTTACACGCATTCAGAAAGGTTCAGACGACTTTTTGTTTGCACATTTGTTGTTACAAGGCACCAAAATAACATTAATAAAATGGCGACAAAATTTTAAGTCACCATCTTTTGTGTATTTAAGCTAAATGTATTACTTTTAAATTACTTCTTTAACAAAAAAAAAAAGGTCAGTGAAATTTCTGTGCCCCACCACGCAAAACAGAGTAGCTACGGTTCTGATCAACCATGATTTGAAACTGATCTACTTGTGACACAAAACAAACCTTCGCATGTCGATTCAATTTTTTATACTTATTTATTAATGATATTGCTTTGAAATCCTATTGAAAACTTTCTAAGTATCAACAGGAAAAATTGTTTAGTGATATTGGTGAATATTTGAATGAATTTGGTCCACTCAGGATATTTTTTTCGGATTGTTCCATGCAGAATACATCACTCTAACATTCAGAAAATGACATAAAAGGGAGTTTTCATTGATAGAAATATATTCATCAAACAAGTGTAAACAAGCGCGTCAAGGAAGCTATTTCTCAATTTTGCGGCCATAAAGTTCGATTTTGCTGCCCATAAAATTCGATGCTTGTCGTTTTACAAGTCCACACGCGATGCGATACAGAATCACTTGAAAGCCTTTCCAGAGCGTCGTAACATAGGATAATGTACCATTTGATTGGATAGTTTATTAGGACCTGTTGTAACTGACAGTGTATCATCATTGAAGGTAACGTCAGATCCTATCGTTGGAGCAGTTGTTACAATCGTAATTGCCTCCTGAGCGGGCTCCTTCTCTCCTAAGCAAATGATGGACAATTGCTGCATAATCACCTTCATTCCGTTATCCAATAACTGTTCCCCTTGGGACATACAAGTAGTGTATCCTGTGCGAATAGTTACCAAATCGCTCAACAACAGCTGTTGTGCCTGTTCCAGTTCTTTGTCGACTTCATCTGGGTTTACTTTCGAAACATTGAGCTTGCTGTTTAGATTTTCAATGATGTTCAACGGTGAGTAAAATACGTTGTTACCGCGAAACACATCTAATAGTCTAAATTCAGCAATCAACGCTGCTTGCACACCCAGCTTTCTGTAATAATCTGCAGCCGATTTCTGAAAGGAATCATCTACGATGTTGATGCAATTCGTAAATCCAATTCCTGCTAGATTTATATTTGTTTCGATGCTGGTGTTGAGGAACTTCAAACAATCAAAATCTGCCACCTCTCGCTGACTAGTAATGCGCTCATGAAGTTCGCTCTCCTTTTTGATTGCCTCCAAAACAAAAGTTTCCTTGATGGTTATGATTTCCTGATGAAACATGGCCACTGTGTCCGATGAATCATTTCGAATCTTGGCTAGTTTTGTTTCGCCTGTTTTAAACTGGCTGATATATTGCGGTGCAATTTCTCGGAACTTGGTTATCACTTCCTTCGATGGTTGTCTTTGAGCTACTGCAACACTTAAAAGTGTAACCAGAATGGACAGGTTTGCTATCATGGTTAATGGTGTCATTTTGAGGAAGCTGTTTGTGGCGATTGTAAAACGGTCACTGCATAGAGATCCGAAAATTATTGCCTTTTATACTTGAGGATCCGGAATACCGGTGGCATATGAACCTTTTTTTATTGTTATTTTATAAATCAAATGTGTCCAATAGCAAGAGGCTTTTGCTCAAAACCTTTGGCACCATTGTACATACTTGAATTAAGCACCCTTGTTTTATTTGTCTCCAAACACATTCGATCTTCCCGAAATGAATCGGAATTCTTGTTTTGTTGATTCGCGAACTCTATTGATATTTATGACTGGGTTTTTTGATTTGAGCAAATGTTTGAGTTAAGCTGAGTTAAGTGGGATGAATGAACTGCATTCAGAATGTCAATTGAAAATTATAATTAGCGCCAGATATAGTCAACAATTGAGGTAACTGAGCTTTGTTTTCTAAATTTTTTCATACGCTGGTGTAAACATAATTGTCTTACAGTCAGTATGGCTAAATGCGTGGTGTTAACCTTCTATCGCATAAAAAATCCGTTGTCATACACGACTAAGAAATAAATACTTATGTATGGATCTGAAACTGTCACTAACTAGGAATTCCTACTGTCGATGCACCAGTTTTACTGAAACCAGGGATTTGACAGAAAAGAATGTAAATGAATTTTCACCAGTGGCTCTCCACAACCTTCTTTACTGCGTTCCTTAGAGTTTAATTCAAAATCTAGACCGCTGTCGTTTGTTTTATTGGGGTACTTTGGAATGTCACCGCAAGATGAATAATTTGTGACAAAGTTGGAGAGGAAGATTCTTTACAAGCTGTGCTCTTTTCTGTCGCTGTTGCTTTTGCACATAATGCTACGACAGGACTGATATTAAAATTTCTATTTCGGAGTAGACAAAAATTTGGTAATGCGCGCAATTATTTCCAATTTATTCATGTAGACTCGTTTCATTTTTGTTTTGTTTTAGCATAAGGGGTCATTCACAAATTACGTAAAGGTTTAGTGAAAGAGAGGAGGTGTCCAAATTTCTTACGAATGCTTACGAAGGGGAGAGGGGGTTTCGGAAAAACTAAAAAAAATTAACAAAACTAAAAAAAATGAAATTGGTTGAAATATTTCTCGCTGTGATCCTGACAGTTGAACCTTGGAAAAGCAGTTAATTAACCGTTGCTGAATGATTATGTACTTTACTTCATTTCTACTTAATTTTAAACTTTTCTTACTAAGAGCCTAAGGGGATTCGAAAAATTCGAAAAATTCGAAAAAAGTCCTCACATTATTTATGGATGACGCCTAACGAGATTATTTTACCATGTTGAATTATCGTGGTGCATCAAATCGTCTGCGAAATTAGTAGCACGCTTTGAGAAATCACTGCAACGTTTGGGTTTTTAACACTGTTCTTTTAAAAGTTGAGCTTTTTACCAAATGTTTTGGAATAATGTCAAAGTTCAACAAAAAATAAATTTTAAAGGAAAATGTAACTCCATCCTGAACTTTTATTTTAAAGCTTCGTTACTATTTCAAGTTGAATAAAAAACTTTAAAATCAGCTTTTTTAAATTAAAGATTAGAGTTTGTTGTTTTGAGGTATACCTTTTACGAAGTATTTTTTGTAAAGCATTATTAGTTCATTGTAATTTTTTCAGACATTTTTTTGTACAAAAATGTACAGTGACGATATATTTTCTCGAATAATGTTATGCGCAAGCACTCCACTTCGTTTTCTAACTTGCCACTGAGTACTGAAGACCGATGATTATTATATATTTATTTAACATGGCCTGATTAACAGAGTTTCTGAAGTTATATCAGTTATTGGCTGGCGCTCTCCAATCCCTGGGACACCGTGTACACCGTCTACGCCAGATCTCGGTCAACCTATCTTACCCGCGTGCAGCCTGGTCATCTTCTTCCTCCCGGGTTCGAGGCAAACACCATCTTTGTAGGGTAGTTGTCCGGCACTCTTGAAACATGCCTTGCCCAATGTATCCGTCCAACTCTAACCACCTCTTGAATAACAAGTTTGCCAAAGAGTTGCGCGAGGCCATGGTTCAACCTCCTCGTCCATTTTCTTTTCTTCTGCACGGTGGCAAAGGTCGTCTTTAGTACCCGTCGTTCGAAAACTCCGAGTACTCGAAGGTCCTCCTCCAGAAATGTTTACGTTTCATGCCCGTAGAAAACAACCGGTATTATAAGCGTTTTGTACAGGTTACACTTTGTACGGGGCTTAGTCTGTTCGCAATCGCTTGTGGAGCTCATAGTAGGCACGATTTCCGCTGTTAATACGCCATCGAATCTCACGGATGGTATCATTGTTCTCAGTTATCAGTGAGCCAAGATAGACAAACTCGTCGACTACCTCGAATTCATCGCCGACTATCGTATTGCTATTGCCTAGGCGTTGTCGGTCGGCTTCAGTTCTAGACGTGTTTAGCTGCAACCCAATCCTCGCTGCTTCCCGTTTTAGCCTGGTCTACTGTTCTGTCACCGTCGCAGTTGTTCTGTCGACAATGTCCATGTCATCAGCGAAGCGAACAAATTGACTGGATTTGTTGAATATCGTACCCCGCTTGACGATGTCTGCTCGATTCATCACACCCTGTAGCGCAATGTCGAATAGCAGGCAGGAGAAACCATTAACCTGTTGAAGCCGTCTGCAGGATTCAAATGGGCCCAACAATCCACTCGAGAACCGCACACAGCGCTGCGTCCCATCCACCGTAGCTTTCATCATCGTTTTCGTCCTTATAAATCAAATGTGTCCAATAGCAAGAGGCTTTTGCCCAAAACCTTTGGCTCAAAACCTTTAGTTCTTTTCGGTCGATAGTGTCATACGCGGCTTGGAAGTCGATGAATAGGTGGTGCGTGAAGGTTCTGGCATTTCTGGAGGATCTGCCGTATGGTATAGATTTGGCCTGTCGCAGACCGTCCTTTCACGAAGTCGACCTGATAGCTTCCCACAAATCTGTTGGCTAGCGGTGAGAATCGACGGAAAATAATTTGGGAAAGCACTTTGTGGGCGGCATTCAGGACGGTGATAGCACAATTGTTCTCAGAGTCCAAATTGTCGCCTTTCTCATAGATAGGGCAGATAACCCCATGCTTTCACTCCTCCGGTAGCTTTTCTATATCCAAAATTGTTGCAATCATCCGGTAAAAACAGATGGCTAGCTTTTTCGGGCTCATCTTTACAAGCTCCGACTGTTTTTCAACTACTTGATGGTATCCTCAACTTCGCCCATCGTTGGGGTTGGCACATCTTATACATTTGTCGCACCGATGGTATCGCTCTCTTTCGGCCATCATGGTCCTCTGTCTGAGCACCATTCAGGTGTTGGTCGAAGTGCTACCTCCGCCTTTCGGTCACCTCATGATCGCTCGTCAGAATACTATCATTTTTATCCGGGCCTCGGCGGGGTGCGTTGAGTTTCTGGTATGACTTTTGCGTTTCCTGAGAATTACGCAGCTGTTTCAGCTCTGTAGACTCCTCCTCCTCCTGGCGGTGCTTCTTCTCCTGGAAGATTTGGGTTCGCTGCATCTTCTTCTGTCTATGTCTTTCTACATTCTGACGAATGGCACCGCGCTTCTTGGCGACCCGCTCAGCGTTCTCCTTATGCATCACTCTCCTACACTCGTTTTTGAACCACTCGTTTCGTTGGCTTCGTCCCACATGGCCGGTGACGTTCTCCGCTACGCTTCTTATGGGTGTTTTGATGGTGTTCAAACAGTCGAGAAGAGCTTCCTCCAGCTGGTCCTTTTCCGGCAGCGCAGCTTCGAGCGAATGCGCGTAGTTTTCGGTTGCTTTTGTCGCGCGAGGTCTAACCGGGGCGGGCGTCGGTACCGAATGTTGTTAAAAACGAAGAATTTAGGCGCATCTCAATCATCACCAGGTAGTGTTCCGAGTCGACGTTAGCGCTCCGGTGTCAACGGCTACTCATGCGATGGAAGGCGTGATCCCAGGGATTTTTTGCCTCAGAAAATCTCCCGGTATCGGCTAGGATTGAATCTAGACCAGTTGGGTTGATTGGTTGTGAGTGGATCACGCCACCTCACAACCATCGACACCTATGTCGGCGGTGGGATTCGAACCCAGGCGTCGAGCGTGGTTGGCGGAGACGTTACCAACCACACTAGGCCCCCGCTCATGTTCCAAGGTAGTCGTCGTAGTGCGAAACGGAGAAAGCATCGCTGTATTCTCTCTATGCGAACAATTTGGGTTTCGTGCTAGGGAGCCCAAATTTGAACAGCGTACTCGAGGACACTTCGAACAATAGAGCAGTAAAGCGTTTTGAGTGCGTATACATCGCTGAAATCGCGTGTGTGTCAGCGGATGAAACCGAGCAAAGCGAAAGCCTTACTCGTAGTCGCTGCGATGTGCTCGTTAAAACTGAGCTTGCTGTTCATGATCACTCCTAAGTCCTTCATTGAAAAAACACGTTCAAGACTCGAACCATTCGCTTTATACTCGTAAAGGCCCAAATACGCACACGGCGTAATAACGCCTTCTCCATACAAAATGGAAGGCGGGATAGTGATCACGCCTTCTTATTTGTATGGAGAAGGTGTCATTGCACAGTGGTCCAGAAAGACAATTTAGGCGGACATGAGCTTTTCGATGCAATTTTGAGGTTTAAGAGATGTAGTTGCTTCTGAGATTTTAGGGCCACCCTATTTTACGTTGATACCAAAATAAGGTCCCAACTATAATAAACAACTTCTCAGAAGCAACTATATCTCTTAAACCTCAAAATTGCATTGAAAAGCTCATGTCCGCCTAAATTGTCTTTCTGGATCACTGTGCATTGCGCCGTGTGTGTATTTGGGCCTTAACGCCACTGCGTCCGCATTCTAGCAAAGCTGATTACCGTGGAATGGGGTGAAATTGATCAGTGGGGTGAAATTGATCAGTGGGGTGAAATTGATCACCTGAAAATTCGTGATAAAAACTACTAATAAAAAGATATTTCTCTTACAACACTAGGCAATGTTAACGTGTCCTTAAATGCAACTTTTGCATGATTCACATACTTTTCAAAGTTAACCCTTGCATGCCCGGTGCAATTTTTCATATTTTCGAAAAATTCTTCTAACTCAGTCAAAACTCAATCAAATTTGATCAAACAAGTTTCCAAATAACAAAAATAAATATTGAATTTACTTAAAATAATCTTAGTTATGGGTTAATTACGTTAAATTTGGAGAAGTGAGTAAAGTTTGATAAAAGCTCAAAAATATAATTTTCAACAATGATCATTCCATACCATTAAAGAAATACTGATGAATTCGCAGGAAACAACAAAGATTTCAATTTCAGAGCTAGTTTTGCATCAAACCGAATTGAAATCGGTCTAACGACAATCAAATAAAAGCAAATTTAGCAACAAGCAGCTCGTGAACCAAAATAAACAAATTTTAACCTGAAATATCGTTATTTTCGTTTCCAAACTAGCTGTAAATGATATTTTTCACTACAGAAATTATTATTTATCTTTCGCATATCGAAAAAAAGCACATTGCCGAAAGAATGTATGGATTTGAATGGTGATCAATTTCACCCCAATTTACCTCATAATACCTTATAGAATTATCGAATTTATTTTATGAGGTAGACGATAGAAATTTCACCAATAGCCACAGAGGTTTACTGGAGCACATACCAGTACTTGTTTTAAAATTATACTATTTCGGGAAAAATGTACATGAAGCTAGTTAATTGGAAATTGTTATAAAAATTGATCAATTTCACCCCGTTCCATGGTACCTTGCACTTCGTCCCGTTAATCGCCATCCCGTTCAGATTACACCGGCTTGTTACGATGTCGATGTCCTGCTGCAGAGCGGCACAATCGATCAAATAACTGATTCTCGGTATATTTTCAAATCATCGGCGTACATCAGATGATGAGAGTCAAGGCGGTTGGTCAAGTGGTTCACAAATAAAATGAAAATTAAAGGACCAAGGTGAACCTTGCGGCACACCGGATGGTGTTGAAAACCGGTTTGACTTTACGGATCTATATTTCACGAAAGCGGATCTGTCCCGTAGGTAGGAGCGCTACCACAAGATAAGCCAGTTAGGGAAGCCCAGCTTCTCAAGCTTTTTCAACGTCAGCTCGTGGGGTCCCTTATCGAAGGCTTTGGCAAAATCTACGTAGATACTGTCCACTTGACAGCGTTTGTCCAAACTAGCGTTAAAAAAAATTGCGTATGCCATGAGGTTCGTAGCAGTAGAACGATTTTTGACAAAGCCGTGTTGGTGTTGGTGTTGGTGTTGGGCTTAGCGGCTGCGTAGAATTTATCGTGAATTAGAAGCTCGAGCGTTTTGGCGAGACAACAGAGAATCGAGATTGGTAGTTAGTTAGTGACGTTATGAGCACTTCCGGCTTTGTGAATGGGCGTGACAGCAGAAAATTTCCATGCCTCCGGAAATATACCTTCTGATAACGACAGGTTGAAAATGTGGCATACCGGTGATGCAAGTACCTCCGCGCAGCGCTGAATGAATACCGGGGGCAGTTTGTCCGAGCCAGGGCCTTTTAACGTGCAAGTGATTTCAACGCGATGGTAACCTCGGCTGCGGTGACAGTTGGACGTGGCAAGTGTATATCGAACGATGGCAAGGAATTTAACAGTTCTGGGGAAACAGCCGAAGGATTATTCTGTTTCCGGCGGTTCGATGGCGGCGAGCTTTACGGAGGACATTACGTTTGTGTTGAAGTGCGGCGTTCCACCACGGGTAATTGTTCGAGTGTCGGATGTTAGTTGTACGAAAAGGTGTGTTTCTGGCAATAATTTTAAATAGCTCGTCATAAAAAATTGCAACGGCCTCGTCAGTATTAGCTTCATAAAAAGCTTCATCCCAGTTTAGCAAGCTGAGCTCGGCGACAACAGCGTCATAGATGCATCGATTGAAATCGAGGTTACGGTTTGCAGGAGCTACAATAGGATTTTCTGGTAAGCATGGCATTGCTAGGCGTAGAACGAAAGGTTTATGGTGACAGTCACAGGGTAGAATAGTAGAAGGCACGCCGATCAGTTCAATTTCGCTGTTGTTGCTTACAAAAGCCAAGTCTAGTAGCCTTCCATGGGTAATCGGTAAGTCGCAAATTTGCTGCAGTTCACTAGCGATCATATTTTCCGTGAAAATAAGTTCCTGTTCTGAGGATGCGTTCGTGGGCGAAAATGAGTCAACATCGTTATCGTAAGACCAATTCAGGTGAGGTAGATTGTAGTCGCCGACTACTATCACTGAATCGCCGCTGGCTGCCCTGGTCACTAATTGCTGCACACAGTTAGCGTTGGCGATATATCTATCAGCTTCGCTGTTGGGTCTTAAGTATATTCCGCACAGATAGATTGATTGAGTCGAAAGGGAAATTTTCACAGCAATTTGTTCGAGTGCATCACATCCTTCTAGCTGCACGAGAGCGCTGGAGATTGAATTCTTAACAGTAATGAGCGTACCACCGCCTCTTCGCAGGCTGCTGGTCGCAACACTACGTTCGCAGCGGAAAATATTATAGTCAGATGACAACTCGGCATTTTTAATATCATTTTGAAGCCACGTTTCTGTAAGTATTATTACATCGTAATCATCGTTTTGATAGTATACCGTTAGTGGGTCGTTTAAATTTCGCGGTGGTGACCTCGTGATTAGAGGCGAGGGTGTGGAGAAGTGTGATGGTGGGCTGGGCGTTCTTTCAGAGTTAGAGGAGTTTAGCATTACTGGAGCAGACGATGAAAGATCGATGGGATTCTCGGTGTATCGGTTTCGGTGGTTAGGTCGTGAGTCGATGTTGTCGGTTTCCAAAAAAAAACTGATTCTGTTTACTAGTGTCAACAAATTCGCGGAATCGAATTCCCCGCGGCCAAGTTTCCGTGGCAAGAACGGTAGGCTTTAGTTGCAGCGGCATTCCAATTTTATACGAAACGAATGTAAGTGATCGTGTGTCTTTGCCCCGTGGAACGAGCTTAATTACTTGCAGATTGGTAGTTTTCAGCTTAGATTCTGCCAATTCTGAAACCTTACTTTCGGATACCTCCGGTAAGATGCCTGACAGGTACTGCCAAAGTTTATTGGAATCCTGGAAAACAGCATCAGCGACAACAAGGGTTGTTTCCCTCGGCGCTGGTACCTATGCCGCACACTGACTTTGCTGGGCGACGGAAAGAAGCATCGTCGTCAACGACGTTTTCACGCTGTCGCTTGTTCCTAGCCGAAGGTGGAAGTGGTGTAAGGCAAAGAGATGATGGTGTACGAGGAAAGAACCGGCCCTTGATTCTCAATCTGCACATTCGAAGGCTGATTGGCCACCACCCAATCATACGTTTCCGCATCTCGCCCATCATTATAAAAGCTGTCCTCAGCTCATGTGTGTTGCCGCAGCTTTGGTAGATATCATCATGAACCCGGAACGTACGTATCATTGAGCCCTTCCAGCACACCTTCTGCATTGCTGCGTCGTTGAACCTGTGGGATTTCAATACTTCGGAGAGCACTCGTGTGCTCCCTTGGAAACTGAGAGATCGGCAGTTCCATGTCCCGAGTTTGCAATCGTTAGTCCGCTTTCTTCGCGTAGGTCTGTGCCGATTGTTCCAGTCCGAATCACTTTGTTCTTCGTTCATTACTTGTGAATGTTTTACGGTGGCGGCGTGTGAGACCTACGCACTAACCCCCTGTCCCGTAGGAGGGCCATCGTGCATAACACTGTTCAGAGTCCCACGTTGGCACGAGGACAGTAATCAGCCATTTTGAGCCGCTTCTAACATGGAGGACAGACGCTCGGAAATTCGAAAAAACCCTTCTTCCCTGTCAGCATACGACCACGTTCCCATCGGGTTTGGTTACCCGATCTTCCCTTGGTTACTCGTATCCCAGCTGGCACCGTGTAAAGGTCGAGATAGGAGTGGCTGGATAAGGGGCTACGGACCACGTGTGGAGTCTATTTTATTCCTGTAGATGCACTTGGCACTGATGGTAGGCATTATCCAGCCGTTTACCAGCCACGCCAGCCAGGCAAAAGCTGTGACCTCATGGTACCGATATTTTACACGTCTTTTATTTGAAGTGTACACTTCAGGGCAATGTTTAACATAAAAGAGTTCGAAAGTCTAATGTTCAGCTTCATATAAAAAACAAATTCGTCAGCATTCATCACGCATGGAAGTTTCTTGTTGTTGTTGATCGAGCTTAATTTGCTCCAAATCGTTACACGCTACAGAATCGCACGCTGTCTAGAAGTTTGTACATCAATGAAGATGCAAGGTGGCTACTCAGAACTCATCATATATCTGACACTTTGAGCACCCCGCTCAATTCTTAATAACATTTTTTCACGCTGTTTTTTGCGGATTACGTGGTCGAAATTTACGTGGTTTCTGTAACGCAGGTTTCGCGTAAAAAGTACTCTGTATAAGGTATGAGGAAGAACCTATGCAGTTAGCAGTTAGCAGTTAGCATTTTTAGTGCCACATGGCAAAACATAAGTTTACCCAATTTAAATTTCGACTTTCTATTCTGGTAGCTCAAATATTTAAGAACTATATTTCTGTAACTATGGGTTATGATCGCTAATAAATGATAAGGCTTTATTACGGAAGCAAACAAATTTTAACAATTCAAATTACAGTGCTTTTTCGATTTTATCACGGTCCAAAAAAATTTTACCGTGAATTTGGCGAACCGTGAATTTAGCGAAATAATAAAAATTGAATTTTTTGTGTTGGATTCAATTGAAATTTATGGTATTTTAAGTAAAATGATGCACTTGCATAGTTGAATGGAATATAAGTTCAAGATACAAATGAATAAACAAGAAAAGGTTAGTTTTTGATATTTTTCTCCATTACATTTTCGCGGACTTTCTCACGGCTATTATACATGCAATATCAATATGATTTGTACTGCTCATTCTTTAGCTTAGCTAGCAGAGTCTAATGCTTGTTTATGTGAAATTGTGGAACCGCTAGATTTTATACTTTTTAAAATCACGCTCTATGAGGACCGAACTGTAGGGATTTTTAAGTTGTCAACTGCTCGAATAATACGTAATTTTTGCTTCAAAGTCAATGAAATACGTATTTCACGGTTCATTTTTCTCAAAATTATGACACAAACTACTTGTAACAGATATGACCCTTGGTTGCCTCAGAAAAATTGATCAAATAAAATGAGTTTATTAAACTATACACATGCAATGACACAAGGCACAAATGAAAATGATGTTTCGAATACATTTTCTGCAACTGGAAGTACATTATCCTTGATTTGAAGTTTTTTTTAAAAGCGTGATAAAAACAAAAAACCGTGAGAAAATCGAGCGTGAATTTGGCGAGTAGTGATAAAAACGGCTGTTGATTAAAGCGAAAAAGCACGGTATATATTTCTTAAGTAATCACCATTTGTGATAGGCCACACAGAATAATTAATTGACAATAATTATAAAAGAAAATTATCCTGAGTGTAACAAACCCATGTATTAAAAAAATGGCAAGCAATTCGAAAATATTAAAAATTTTAAACGCGTCTTTTTCACATGTCTTACGTGTTGCACCAAATTTTAAGATATGAAATTATTTTTCGACATTTTTTCAAGTATAATACTTTTTATTCGGATACTTTGAAGTACAAATCTGGTCTTCAATTTACATATATGTTTCTTACTTACCTACTTACTTAAATGACCGGACGTTCTAGGCACGGCCTGCATAACAAAACTCCGCCAACTTGATCGATCCGAGACTGCCCGCCTATAATCCCGCGGGTACCCCGTACTTGCCAGGTCTAAACACCTTGCTCTTGACGCTGCTCTTCGTCTCATACCAACCGGATATATGTTTCTTAGAAGCATGCATATTTTTTTTTTTAACATTTCATTGTTTTTCAATGCCATTTTTGAATAGTTATAATTTTTTTTTAGAATAGAGCTTCACTGTTTTTTTATCGGGCATCGGTACAAAGGAACGTTATTGATTCCCAAATATCCTTACTGTGGGGCCACCTTACATTCGACCTTTTTGGCTCCTTGCAAAAAGACATTTGCATTTTTATTCAGATTTTAATTATGCATAGTTGCTTTAATTACGTTGTCACTGAATTTGCAAACTTTCACTGAAATCTGTGAGGAAGCTACTCACGGCTGGTAATCTCTTTTTTGGTTTTGTCGTTATCACTCATTAATGTGTTTCAACCTCCATTGACTATATTGTAAGGTGAAATAAAATTTCGCAACATGAAATTTATCATGCTTTATCCAGAGTTGGGGGTTTTGTGAATTGAATCAATAATATAAGGTTTATTTGCAAATTTCAAGATGTTTTTTTTTTATCATGGTGTTGAAGTTCATTTTTCGAAACTGTTTTTTATCGTAACAAACAAAAGAAAAATCAACAGTCGGCACCAACATTATAACTACTAAGTGAATGACGTGGTTCTAGTGACACTTAAGTATATTATATTATTTTTTGTGCTTGAACTTGTACTGATACAAAATACTATTTCTTACTAAGAATAAAATCAAAAAGCACATATTGAACAACTAACAGGGGCTAAACAGATACTCTTTCTCACACCAGGTTTTAAAGACCCCCAAGGAATATTTTACATTTGAAATACAAATAATAAGAAATAGTTACGTATTCACAAATAGCCATTTATTCACGGTCAAATAATCTCACTTTAAGTTTTACCAAATTAGAAAAAAACCCAAAGATTAGACCAGCTTGCCCTGGCACATGAGGGTCAGTTGTTGCATCGTAATGGCGACAGCGCTCTTCAGCAGTTGCTCACCGGCAGTCATGCAGCCAACGTAGGTCGAGCGGATGGTTTCCAGATCCTTAACCAGTGCCTGTTTGGCTTGCTCGAACTCAACGGCTATTTTTTCCGGATCCACCTTCAAATCGGTCAACTTCTTGTTCAGTTTATCGATGATGTTTTGGGGCGTGTAGAAAACGTTTTCCCCACGGAACACGTCCAGCAGTCGCAGCTCGGCGATGAGAGCCTCGTGTACTCCTAGGCTTTTGTAGTAATTTACGGCGAGGGTGTTGAACGCGTCATCTACGCTGTTGATGCAGTTGGTGAATCCCACACCGGCGATGTTTATATTCATATCTAAGCTGGTGTTTAGAAAGCTTAGGCAGGTACCATCAACGGTGGCGTTCTGGCTTGCGATTTGAGTATGTACAGCACTTTCCTTGGTAATCGCATCAGCCACATATGTCTCCTTGATCAGAATTATATCATCGTGAAACTTGGCAACAATGTTCGTGGCTTCATCGCGAATCTTCGCTAGTTGTACTTCACCGTTCTTGAGTAGCGTTAGATATTGAGGAGCAACTTTCCGGAAGGTGGCGATAACATCCTTTGATGGCTGCCTTTGGGCAGATGCAACACCCAAAATTGCAATAATCAGAAACAGGGTCTTCATTTTGCTAATATTCAACTGTTTGAACAATGTCGTACTTTTTAAAATTCGCCGCAGAAAACTGAATGATCATCTCTGCGTGGTTCCCTCATTATATATATCTCGGGCGCTCGGCATGATTTGTTGATTTAGTCATCCCGCGGATGAATTTATGATTTCGGGGATGGTTATCTTTTGTAGATTTTCAAACAAAAGACTGTTCCAATGGGATGTGTTCCAATGCTGCTTGTACAAGTACTTTATACTTTGCAGAATAACGATACGTACGAAGCAGAATAAATAATATACATGTCAAGGAGGTTCACTTGCGCCAAATCAACAGGAAGTTCCCTGAAATGGATTTAGTGATGCGTTGTGTTTTTGGTGCCACGTGCAAACAATGATGTAAATTTCATTTCCTAGAATGCAGATTAGGAATTTCGAGGAAAATGTGCGTCGTATGTGAGAAGGGTACACTGTTATGAAGATCACAGTAACGATGGCAGAAATTCTTCATTCATTCATTAACCTCAGAAGTTCACCTGTACGGCTATGAAACGCATTTATTGTGAAGTGGTTTTACTATTCAAATGACACGTTGTTTTTTCAAAAATCCTCTTAATTTTCAAAATATTTTTTTATGTACTCTACACAGTAAAAAAAATTACATTTCTTTAAATGCCCATAAATGGAGCATTGGAAACCATGTAATATTCCGTGTGGCATTATATTCACATGCAATGTAAATAAATATATAGTTAATTTGCATGCATATTTATATTCAAAGCTTTAAGTTTATATCACTTAACGTAAAAATTTATGTGTAAAAAAAGTTTGGCTTTTGAAACATTTTTGCGATAACGAATTCGACATTCGTCATTTATGCAAATAGGAGCTTTCATCGATACTAAACATTTTTCGTGTTACACCATTGAAAAAATTACTAGAATGGTTGTCTTGATTTTTATCCCGCATTCCCATACATTCAACGTGCTGTGTGACGTTACGGTTGTTAGGTTGATTTTTAATTTTTCTTTAATCTGGTTCATGAATTTCAAAGAAAAGTTTATAGTCAAATGCCTATTATGTTGTAAAACTTACGAAGAAAATAAATAAAACCTTCAAGAAAAAAATTCATTAATAAAAAACTGTATGCAAGTTACAATGTTCATAGTTTGCATACAAAGTTGAAGAATAACATATTACATAATAACAATTTGGCTTGCTTTTTGCAACATTTCTACTGTCAGTGAAGACTGAACTTGTTTGTTGCTAAATTAAGAGCTGTCGAAAAAACAATAATATTTACAAGAAGGCTCGAAGTTCTTTCCCTTTTTGAATTTTCCTCATTCCTGAAAAAAGGAACAAAAAATGAAAAGGAAATATGTAACGGCCTAGTTGTTCAATTGAATTTGAATTGATTTGAGAATGTTCTTTGCAATTATTTTTTATACTAGTCATGAATTCAACAAATGTTCAGGGTTCCTCTTGCCTTTCGGAACATGAGTATGGGATTTTTCATCAAACGTAGGGTAACGGGGGTATTTTGGCCCACATACATATTTTGGCCCACTCGGTAACATTTTACACATTTTATCTGATAATTTCAATGAATATTAGAAAACTATGCATGCAACATTGAATAACACACCTAAGAATCATACTACACTATAATTTTCGGCGAAAAACTGGCTCTAGGTAGTGTTATTTTGGAATTAGTTCTTACATATTCAAAGTCATGGCTGAGTCAACCCAAAGTCAAGAGAAAGTGGTAATGTACAAGTCAACGTCCGGAAGCTATTGTAACAAATATGTATGCTTTCGAAACATTTCGTTATTGTAGTAACATCAATAAAATGTCATAGAAACAGTTTGTATACTCTAACATGTTGGAAAAAGTTGGAAAAGTGGTTAAACGCGTGGCCGAAATATGTTTGCCTCTTTCTGAAGCGAACATATTTTGGCCATGCCAAGTTTTGACATCTCTTTGTTTACCGTTCGGCCGTTGCACGTGAACAAAGAAGCAGTTTGTGACAATTTACAGGTAAATACTTCTTAATTTATCACATTTAACGATATGAAATTGGATGAGAATGCCTGTTAAACCGCTATATGCCAAATCATTTCATTTTTAGATGCCTAAAATTTACAAAAACTCACAGCAGAAGATGTTCTCATCAAACCCACTATTTTTGCTCTAAAAATACCGATGATGATCTTAAATATAATTGGTCCGAACTATTTCCATACACGTCTCTAGATATAAAGGTGGGCCAAAGTAAAAATTTGGTGGACCAAAATATGTTTTTAGTACTTCGTAAAAATTTTGATATTTCTAGGATATTTTTCAATATATTGCATTGTTGAACGGTGTATATTAAAATAGACACTTAGCTTTCAACAATGGTATAATAGAGTAGGTATTTATGTTGAAAAATTGTGTTTGTTTTTAATGAACTGTGCGAACACTTCCCTAAGCTGGCCAAAATACCCCCGTTACCCTAGTTTCAATTCAATCTATTTTCATTGAATAATCAGTTCTATGTTTTGTATGAAATGACCGCGATCACAACTAATACGTTGTAACTTCATTTTCCCCATAATTTCACGTGACAAGGGAAAATCAATCTCTAACGGATGACAACTCAAATTTAATTAAACTTATGAATGAAAAACTGATTTTTTTTATATGAAGATAAATTCATTATAAACGAAAAAATGAACATTTGAGAAAAGTCCGTGACGAGCTTTCCGACGAAGCTTTTCCGAAACAAAAGCGATACACGGCCTTCAGGTCCACTTGTCGAATGCATTTTTTGGTTCTACCAATCAACTGTTTGCAGTTCGTTGCTCTCCAGAGCAGAATCATTTCAAATCGCCTGGAAATACGCGAAAATTTAATCGACCATTTTTGATTTGAATGAAACTTTGCACACGTATTTGGCTTAGCAAACTGAGCATTTTTCACAGGTGGAGAGATTTTTTTCACCCATGAGTTACATTCTAAAAGGGCGTATGGCTTTTGGCATAGGTTTTATTCAAAGCATTGTAGCCCAGAAACCGTTGGTTGTATAGAAAAACTGTCTGAGAATGAGTTGTAGGGAATTAAAAATTCACCATAAAAAAAATATACACTGTACAAAAAAAAATTTTTTTGACCAAAAAAAATTAAAAATAAACATTAAATTTCAATTTAAAAAAAAAAGAGTTGAAATATTAATTCTTCTTTAATTTTTTTTTAATCAAACTTGACGTTAATACGCAACTTTAAAAAAAAACTCCAGGATATTTTTTCATAACACATTCGGCAAGGGGGAACGTGTAGGTAGGCTAAGGTTCAGCGCTTGAGTTATTTATCCAATCGTTTCGTTGTCAAAGAATGAATTGTATATTTTTGATCAAGCATTCCAATGAACGTATGGTTTTTGCTGGAGAACCATGGAAAATTTAAGAAAAACGTGTATTTTCCGGAATATAATTAACTTTTCGAGCTTAAATTTAAAATAACTCGAAAACCAATGCCTTTAGAATGTTTACTTTCGAGAGCTTTTTGAAGTAAAATGACTCTCTGCATCTTTCAAAATCATCAGAATACAAATATTTTGAAAAATGTTTGAATTAGAATTTTCATAAAAAAATTAATCTACCATAAAAAAATTATTTTTCATTTCTCCATCCTGGACTTTTTTTTAAAAGTTGCGTATTAACGTCAAGTTTCTTTAAAAAAAATATAAAAAAATTCAACTCTTTTTTTTTAAATTAAAATTTAATGTTTGTTTTTAATTTTTTTTGGTCAAAAAGAATTTTTTTTGTATAGTGTATATTTTTTTATGGTGCATTTTTAATTCCCTACAACTCATTCTCAGACAATTTTTCTATACAACCAACGGTTTCTGGGCTACAATGCTTCGAATAAAACCTATGCCAAAAGGCATACGCCCTTTTAGAATGTAACTCATGGGTGTAAAAAATCTCTCCACCTGTGAAAAATGCTCAGTTTGCTAAGCCAAATACGTGTGCAAAGTTTCATTCAAATCAAAATTGGTCGATTAAATTTTCGTGTATTTCCAGGCGATTTGAAATGATTCTGCTCTGGAGAGCAACGAACTGCAAACAGTTGATTGGTAGAATCAAAAAATGCATTCGACAAGTGGACCTGAAGGCCGTGTATCGCTTTTGTTTCGGAAAAGCTTCGTCGGAAAGCTCGTCACGGACTTTTCTCAAATGTTCATTTTTTCGTTTATAATGAATTTATCTTCATATAAAAAAATCAGTTTTTCATTCATAAATGCAAATGTTTGAAATGTGTTCCAGAAGTAATGTTTAAAAATATTTTTTTTTTTCAAAAACACCATGCCGATAGAAGATATGTGTTTTGGCCAGATAAAGCATCATCACATCACGGCACGAAGGTTCCTGAACAACCATTCGATCCCATTTTTACCCAATATACGCAAGCCAACTAATCTGCCTCAGTGTCGTCCAATCAAAAATTTCTTTGAAATTTTAAGTTCCTTGGTGTACAAAAATACCTGGAGAGCAAGATCGCGCGATATGACCTATGGTCGAATATCGACCATTTTTGATTTGAATGAAACTTTGCACACGTATTTGGCTTAGCAAACTGAGCATTTTCACAGTTGGAGAGATTTTTTTCACCCATGAGTTACATTCTAAAAGGGCGTATGGCTTTTGGCATAGGTTTTATTCGAAGCATTGTAGCCCAGAAACCGTTGGTTGTATAGAAAAATTGTCTGAGAATGAGTTGTAGGGAATTAAAAATGCACCATAAAAAAATATACACTGTACAAAAAAAAATTTTTTTTGAACAAAAAAAATTTAAAACAAACATTAAATTTTAATTAAAAAAAAAAGAGTTGAATTTTTTTTTATTTTATTTTAAAGAAACTTGACGTTAATACGCAACTTTAAAAACAAAGTCCAGGATGGAGAAATGAAAAATAATTTTTTTATGGTAGATTAATTTTTTTATGAAAATTCTAATTCAAACATTTTTTAAAATATTTGTATTCTGATGATTTTGAAAGATGCAGAGAGTCATTTTAAATCAAAAAGCTCTTGATAGTAAACATTCTAAAGGCATTGGTTTTCGAGTTATTTTAAATTTAAGCTCGAAAAATTAATTATATTTCGGAAAATACACGTTTTTCCTAAATTTTCCATGGTTCTCCAGCAAAAACCATACGTTCATTGGAATGCTTGATCAAAAATATACAATTCATTCTTTGACAACGAAACGATTGGATAAATAACTCAAGCGCTAAACCTTAGCCTACCTACACGTTCCCCCTTGCCGAATGTTTTATAAAAAATATCCTGGAGTTTTTTTTAAAAAGATGCGTAATAACGTCAAGTTTGATTAAAAAAAAAATAAAGAAGAATTGAAATTTCAACTCTTTTTTTGAATTGAGATTTAATGTTTATTTTTAATTTTTTTTGGTCAAAAAAATTTTTTTTGTACAGTGTATATTTTTTTATGGTGACTTTTTAATTCCCTACAACTCATTCTCAGACAGTTTTTCTATACAACCAACGGTTTCTGGGCTACAATGCTTCGAATAAAACCTATGCCAAAAGCCATACGCCCTTTTAGAATGTTCATGGGTGTAAAAAATCTCTCCACCTGCGAAAAATGCTCAGTTTGCTAAGCCAAATACGTGTGCAAAGTTTCATTCAAATCAAAAATGGTCGATATTCGACCATAGGTCATTCCGCGCGATCTTGCTCTCCAGGTATTTTTGTACACCAAGGAACTTAAAATTTCAAAGAAATTTTTGATTGGACGACACTGAGGCAGATTAGTTGGGTTGCGTATATTGGGTAAAAATGGGATCGAATGGTTGTTCAGGAACCTTCGTGCCGTGATGTGATGATGCTTTATCTGGCCAAAACACATATCTTCTATCGGCATGATATTTTTGAAAAAAAAAAAATATTTTTAAACATTACTTCTGGAACACATTTCAAACCACTGGACTTGAACCTTGATTTTGACAAGAAGAACGAAGTCCTTTTTTGTCCATTACTTGGTCGGTCTTCCATTACTTTCCTGGCGTATTTTTGTTAAGGTTCGCTGGGAATTATACACAACCGAAACCGGAAAAATTGTTTTTTGTATTTGTATGATTCAAAGAATACTACTTTGCTGCTGGCTAACACTTAGCCCATTTTCTTCATCTGGCCGAATACCGTTATGGTAAAGGTGTTCTTCTTTTGAGGCTAACCACGGCCATTTTTCAATATCTTTATATGGGCAGAAATGCTGATTAACTAGACTTTTCGTCATAGAACGGAACGGACGGTGCAATGTCTGGGGAACATAGCGGTAGGACTTCCTATTTGGGCTCTTTTATTTAAGTTTTAACGACTTAAGCAGTATGAGGCCGAGCGTTGGCATACAGTAGAATCAGTTTCCCGTACCTCTGCTTGTATTGTTGCAGTTTTTCGCGCAGTGATCGGCCTAATCGCATCAATAGAAGTCGATACCGGTCTTCAGTGATGGTTTTGCCCGGTTTCAATAGCTTGTGGAACTTGGTGTGTGAAATGAACTTCACCTCGGTACTCACTTTTTTCGTGGGGAAAGTAAAATATGAAATGCCCTGCCAGTCGTTGCCATCCAGGGTGAGACAGGTTTCATCGTTCATCACCACCGCCACGTCGCGATTTTCCGGTAAAATCGACTTGACCATTTCATTCAGGCGCTGCCACTGCGTCATTACCTGCAGTTCCGAGACCAATGGACGGGACTGCCGATTCCAAACATGTATGTCTATGTTTGCCAGGTACTTTTTCACTGTTTGGTCGGTTGCACCGACCTCCCGGCCATGCGCACGCTGTTATGTAGCCACTTTTCCTTCGGTCTTCTGGAGCTTCTTGTCTATCAGTGTCGTCGGCCGTCCGGATCTGGGCTTTCTTTCGATGCTCTGATTGTTCTTCATTAGTGCCAACATGTTGTAGATGCTGGAACGGGTGTATCCGGTGTCCACGAACTGCCGCACGATGTCTGTTTTTGACGTGACGGTCGTTTTCTAATATTCATCGTCAGGGCCGGATTTGGGTGTTAAGGGGCCCGGGGCAGATTTTTTCGTAGGACCCTTTTTGTTCACAAAATTTTGACGAAAAATTTTTGCAAATTGCGTCTTCACACTCTGCTGTAAGGTGACGAGCAAAAAAAAACCTAAATTAATCCAGCTAGCGGTCAGACCAAGCCTTTCTCATTCGTACTTATTATTTGTTAAAATAGATTTACACGAACACTTCATTTTAGAAAAAATACCCATTGATAATATTTGCTGGATTTATTTATCACTCTAAAATAACAAATCATTGGTAGCAGTGAAACCATACCGAACATTTAAAACATAATCCTCATACATAGATGAACATACATTAACACATGCGAATAAAATGAAATAAATATGTTTCAAATATATGACGCGAATTTTTTTTTGATCGTGGTATAATCGAAACGTCACTGTACTCATATATAGGTTGGACTCGATTATTGATATATAGACTCGATATATCATTCGTTAAAATATAATTCTTGATTCAATTGTTTATAGTGAGATTTTTTTTCTAACGTGTGAGGAAAAAAATCCGAACAACTTTTAAATTGGTCTACGATTTCAAGGTGCTGCACAAATCGAAAAATTCTTTTCCACAAAATGAAGGTCCACTTTTATATAACTGGTAACACGACTAGTCGATTCTGTCAAGTCGCTTAGTTGGGAAAGGCGTGGTCGAAAGAAGATCGTCGGAAATTGATTTGCAATTTTTGTGAGCGAAATGAAGAAAAATCTATAAGTGAAGTGTTCCACTATTCACAAGATCTTGGATAAAGAAAAAAAAAACATTTATATACATTATTGAAAAACTATACATTATTGAAAAACTCTGAAAAAATGCACTTTGCAAGAGAGCAAAGTTCGAGCGAAATTAAGGGTGGAAACGCCTGGTCGGTCGGCGTAATTATATCGTGAGCTGGGCAATAAATATCCGATTGATTAAAAAACGATGAACTAGTATCTGCATAAAATGGGTTTAAAACTATAATTATAAGCACTATTACAATGACACAGTAGAGTTTTGGCCAGGCCTTGCATTGTCAAACTATGCTAATGCAAAAACGTCGATTGTTTTAAAGAAAAATCAAGAAGGAGCTCAAAACAATTGAAACATTCGAAATTCAGGAAGCTATGAAGCAAGTACCCCAGAGTATCAGGAAATCAGCGCGATTTGGAGCTGAGTTTTTCCTATGAGGTTTGTAAATGAGTTACATTACTAGAATAAACAAACAAGTATAGAAAAATAAGTTGCGCAAGATTTTAATTTGGAATTGAAAGTTTGTTCGGATTTTTTTCCTCATACGTTATATCGAATATGACTTGCTTTTCATAACTTTTGAACCACGTGTACAATCATGATAATTCGTCAGTTAACCCTTAACTTGCCCATTCATCTGAAATCAGTATTGTTCAAATCGGTTGTGTAGTTTCTTAGATAATGAAGTTTCGTGATTTTCACATTTTGATTCATCACAGACCAAGTTAAAGTCCGAGTACAGTAAAATTCAATAGGGTGTTATGAGGTAGCTAAAACTTTCATTTGCATTATTAGTTTCATGAAAATCGGTCTAGCAATCTCTGAGCAAATCGATGATGCTTTATCTGGCCAAAACACATATCTTCTATCGGCATGATATTTTTGAAAAAAAAAAAATATTTTTAAACATTACTTCTGGAACACATTTCAAACCACTGGACTTGAACCTTGATTTTGACAAGAAGAACGAAGTCCTTTTTTGTCCATTACTTGGTCGGTCTTCCATTACTTTCCTGGCGTATTTTTGTTAAGGTTCGCTGGGAATTATACACAACCGAAACCGGAAAAATTGTTTTTTGTATTTGTATGATTCAAAGAATACTACTTTGCTGCTGGCTAACACTTAGCCCATTTTCTTCATCTGGCCGAATACCGTTATGGTAAAGGTGTTCTTCTTTTGAGGCTAACCACGGCCATTTTTCAATATCTTTATATGGGCAGAAATGCTGATTAACTAGACTTTTCGTCATAGAACGGAACGGACGGTGCAATGTCTGGGGAACATAGCGGTAGGACTTCCTATTTGGGCTCTTTTATTTAAGTTTTAACGACTTAAGCAGTATGAGGCCGAGCGTTGGCATACAGTAGAATCAGTTTCCCGTACCTCTGCTTGTATTGTTGCAGTTTTTCGCGCAGTGATCGGCCTAATCGCATCAATAGAAGTCGATACCGGTCTTCAGTGATGGTTTTGCCCGGTTTCAATAGCTTGTGGAACTTGGTGTGTGAAATGAACTTCACCTCGGTACTCACTTTTTTCGTGGGGAAAGTAAAATATGAAATGCCCTGCCAGTCGTTGCCATCCAGGGTGAGACAGGTTTCATCGTTCATCACCACCGCCACGTCGCGATTTTCCGGTAAAATCGACTTGACCATTTCATTCAGGCGCTGCCACTGCGTCATTACCTGCAGTTCCGAGACCAATGGACGGGACTGCCGATTCCAAACATGTATGTCTATGTTTGCCAGGTACTTTTTCACTGTTTGGTCGGTTGCACCGACCTCCCGGCCATGCGCACGCTGTTATGTAGCCACTTTTCCTTCGGTCTTCTGGAGCTTCTTGTCTATCAGTGTCGTCGGCCGTCCGGATCTGGGCTTTCTTTCGATGCTCTGATTGTTCTTCATTAGTGCCAACATGTTGTAGATGCTGGAACGGGTGTATCCGGTGTCCACGAACTGCCGCACGATGTCTGTTTTTGACGCGACGGTCGTTTTCTAATATTCATCGTCAGGGCCGGATTTGGGTGTTAAGGGGCCCAGGGCAGATTTTTTCGTAGGACCCTTTTTGTTCACAAAATTTTGACGAAAAATTTTTGCAAATTGCGTCTTCACACTCTGCTGTAAGGTGACGAGCAAAAAAAAACCTAAATTAATCCAGCTAGCGGTCAGACCAAGCCTTTCTCATTCGTACTTATTATTTGTTAAAATAGATTTACACGAACACTTCATTTTAGAAAAAATACCCATTGATAATATTTGCTGGATTTATTTATCACTCTAAAATAACAAATCATTGGTAGCAGTGAAACCATACCGAACATTTAAAACATAATCCTCATACATAGATGAACATACATTAACACATGCGAATAAAATGAAATAAATATGTTTCAAATATATGACGCGAATTTTTTTTTGATCGTGGTATAATCGAAACGTCACTGTACTCATATATAGGTTGGACTCGATTATTGATATATAGACTCGATATATCATTCGTTAAAATATAATTCTTGATTCAATTGTTTATAGTGAGATGTTTTTTCTAACGTGTGAGGAAAAAAATCCGAACAACTTTTAAATTGGTCTACGATTTCAAGGTGCTGCACAAATCGAAAAATTCTTTTCCACAAAATGAAGGTCCACTTTTATATAACTGGTAACACGACTAGTCGATTCTGTCAAGTCGCTTAGTTGGGAAAGGCGTGGTCGAAAGAAGATCGTCGGAAATTGATTTGCAATTTTTGTGAGCGAAATGAAGAAAAATCTATAAGTGAAGTGTTCCACTATTCACAAGATCTTGGATAAAGAAAAAAAAAACATTTATATACATTATTGAAAAACTATACATTATTGAAAAACTCTGAAAAAATGCACTTTGCAAGAGAGCAAAGTTCGAGCGAAATTAAGGGTGGAAACGCCTGGTCGGTCGGCGTAATTATATCGTGAGCTGGGCAATAAATATCCGATTGATTAAAAAACGATGAACTAGTATCTGCATAAAATGGGTTTAAAACTATAATTATAAGCACTATTACAATGACACAGTAGAGTTTTGGCCAGGCCTTGCATTGTCAAACTATGCTAATGCAAAAACGTCGATTGTTTTAAAGAAAAATCAAGAAGGAGCTCAAAACAATTGAAACATCCGAAATTCAGTAAGCTATGAAGCAAGTACCCCAGAGTATCAGGAAATCAGCGCGATTTGGAGCTGAGTTTTTCCTATGAGGTTTGTAAATGAGTTACATTACTAGAATAAACAAACAAGTATAGAAAAATAAGTTGCGCAAGATTTTAATTTGGAATTGAAAGTTTGTTCGGATTTTTTTCCTCATACGTTATATCGAATATGACTTGCTTTTCATAACTTTTGAACCACGTGTACAATCATGATAATTCGTCAGTTAACCCTTAACTTGCCCATTCATCTGAAATCAGTATTGTTCAAATCGGTTGTGTAGTTTCTTAGATAATGAAGTTTCGTGATTTTCACATTTTGATTCATCACAGACCAAGTTAAAGTCCGAGTACAGTAAAATTCAATAGGGTGTTATGAGGTAGCTAAAACTTTCATTTGCATTATTAGTTTCATGAAAATCGGTCTAGCAATCTCTGAGCAAATCGAGTGAGATTGGGAGAGCGTTACATACATACATACACACACACATACAGAAAATGCTCAGCTCGTCGAACTAAGTCGATTGATATACGACATTCGACCCTTTGGAGCACTTTTATACCTTTGGTTTTTGCAGTGATTGCTATACCTTTCTAGGAGAAAGTCAAAAAGATCTTCACTTCGTCTTCCCGTTTGATATGCTTTAGCGTGTTTGTGCTTTGGGGCTAGGGGGGCCCCTCGAGTCTGGACGCCCGGGGCATTCGTCCCTTGACCCCCCCCCCTCAAATCAGGACCTAATTCATCGTATATTTTCCCAGTCAACCACCAATCTTATATCAATGTATAAAAATTATTTGAATATATCGCATCGAAGTCACGTGCAGATATTTATTTTAAATCGTACGTCATTTTGGAAACTGACTGATTTACGGTTTCTGGCCTTTAGGTGTACAACAGTGTGGAATAAATCACTTTCAATCGGATGTTATTGTATATTATGGCTTATATCAATGAATTGTATACAATTATTTTCAGTACGTATATCGTCTTCAAAATAGTACGATTTCGCGTATCGAATGCGAGTTAACCTATATGATGTATTTGAGTACGGATATTTTGTTACAAACATGAATATTAGACTGGGACACGGTTATATGGGAAAAAAGCGATGGTGTTATTTTTTCGCTCCCATGCACTTTTCGTGTTCCTTATGGATCCTATAACAACTGTGCAACTTTTCAGATCGATCAGTGAAACGCCCGATTTGCGCCCGATTTTTAAAGTTTCCATACGATTTTATATGGGAAAATTCACTTTATCAAAACTTATTCTCTATAAATTCTCAGTTGGGTCCTACAAATATATCAATACATGATATTTGTAGGAAATTTTCCTGGGAAAAACTCTTCTGAAGACCGTAAGCCGCTACAATGCTTGTAGAAACAGCAATTTACCCCAAACTGATTGAATGTCTGACGGACGGCTCACCATTGAATTTTACTAGCAATACTGCTGCAGCATGCTGCTGTTGCAAATTCAACTATGTGATGAGAAATGATATCGCTTAAATTTATCTTGGAAGCTTCCCCGAAGACACTATGAGCAAAAATCACACTTTGAAAATTAATTTCACGCGAAATTATTACTCATATTTAAGCAAGTCTGCAATAGCAGCATGCTGTAGCAGTGTTGCTGGAAAATTTCAATTGTGAGCCGTCCGTCAGACATTCAATCAGTTTGGGGTGAAAAGCTGTTTCTACAAGCATCGTAGCGCCTTTTGGTCTTCAAAAGAGTTCTTTCCAGGAAAATTTCCTACAAATATCATGTATTGATATATTTTTAGGACCCAACTGGGAATTTCTAGAGAATAAGTTTTGAAAAAGTGAATTTTCCCCTATAAAATCGTATGAAAACTTTAAAAATCGGGCGCAATTCGGGCGTTTCACCGATCGATCTGAAAAGTTACACTGTTGTTATGGGACCCGTAAGGAACGCGAAAAGTGCATGGGAGCTAACATTTATGTTTTGTCCCACCCTAATGAATATACGTATGAAGATGTTGGTTGGGTGAGAAGAGCTATAACTCTTTTTGTTCGAAGCATTCATCTTCATAAAAACACGTCTGAATATTTCATAAAATCTCAACTACGCTGAATTCCGATTCAAACAACAACTGTAGTTTAAGTTGTATACAAATTTCAATATAACCGAATGATTTTGTATAGTTCTTCAGAACAAGCGGTAAATATCATTAACAGAATTATGAAATTACTATTTTATTATTATTATGTGATAGAACGTTGCAAGTTAAGCTGGGTTCTGTTATCTCAGCTTCCTTTACGAACAAATCTGGTGTACCGCAGGGCAGTAATCTCGGGCCGCTACTTTTCATAATTTTTTTCAACGACGCTGCTAGTGCCCTAGGAATAGGCTGCAGACTTGTTTATGCCGATGATTTAAAAATTTTTTCTGACGATTCGTAATATCGAAGATTGCTACCGTTAACAGTCACTATTGGACTGCTTTGTGATGTGGTGTAAACTAAATGCCTTGACACTGAGCACAGTAAAATGTGAAGTGATCACATTTCACCGGACTCAATCACCGATAATTTTTACGTACGCCATTGACGGGCATCAACTGAAAAGAGTCGATCACGTAAACGATCTTGGCGTTATCTTGGACCAAAGACTGACTTTTGAGCGTCACCGTACGGCGATAGTTTCTAAAGCCACTAGACAACTCGGTTTTATCGCAAAAATTGGACGTGATTTCAAGGACCCCCATTGCTTGAAAGCGTTATATTGCTCGTTAGTACGTCCCATACTAGAAAATGCAAGCGTGGTTTGGACCCCGTATCAGCTGTCTTGGAATTTAAGATTGGAGCGTGTGCAGAGAAGATTTATCCGTTTGGCCTTAAGAGATTTACCTTGGCGTGATCCAGCTAATCTCCCTCCTTATCCGGATCGCTGTCGTTTGCTTGGACTTGATACGCTTGAACGTCGCCGCAAGATACAGCAGGCATTATTCGTTGCTAAAATTTTAAATGGCGAAATAGATTCTCCGAAATTGCTGTCTACAATTAATTTTCGAGCTTCACAACGCATGCTGAGGTCTACTTCAATGCTACAAAATCCGTTCCACCGTACGAATTACGGTTACTTCGAGTCGGCTGCATACATGATCAGAACTTTCACAAGTGTTGAACAAGTTTTTAACTTCGGCGAACCGGCGCAAATTTTTAAGCAGAAAATTGCTAGGCTAAGTTCTTTTTAACTTTCAATTCATTAAGACAACTGTCAGATGATGTATATTATTAAATAAATAAATAAATATAAACCTAGTTCTCATCTACATAAAAATAATACCGCAGAAAGTACACCGAAAATCGAGTGGGCTGATAATAGCAGGGAATTATGTTTGCATTCTTCGGTTGATGTTGTTTATGAATGCGCAAAAATAAATTTAACTACTGAATGTTTCTAAATAATACGAAAGTTAATTGAAACAAGATTAATGCAATGCATCTGACTCATATACGTATAAAAACAATGGGACACCCGTAACAACAATGTTGTGTTATAATTTGTATATCATGTCTAAGGAAATTGTAATGAAAGCATCAAACTCTTATTTAATTTTCCTAAGAATTGTTAAAAAAACGAGAGAGTAACATGTTTTGAATCAAATGTACGAGAATCCCGTTCACTTTGAATTGTTAAGACTATCCCAGAAAGTAGTAACATGCTTAAAACTAACTCTTGATGCGATAACTTTCGTTGGTCGTAATCAGCTGACAGCATTCCTGCTGTTTACATTTAGGCGTCAAAGTGAGTTCAAGAAATAAAATGTAGTACGTAATGTGACAGCAATACTGGACAAGGCAGACCCATCAATTTTTGCTGAAACACTGTTGTCTATGTGTCTGAAAAAAAAAAAATAGATCTGGTCGAAGCCAGTGTAACATATTGAATATTAATTGGTATAAATCTGAAATTGCAATTGGCAAACCAAAAAAAATATTTACTCTTCGAACTGTCAATCGAACGATTTTTGAGTTTATTCCAGGTAGCAGACGCTGCCACTAAAATATTGAGGAGTACATTGTAGGCTACGTCATCCACCGTTATATCAAGGTAGTTGCAACTGGCATGTTCACCATTCATATAGGTGGAAAACCTAAATTAATCCACCTAGTGGTCAGACTCAGCCTTTCTCATTCAAACTTATTTTTTATAAAAATAGATTTACATGAATGCTTAAATCCAATATTCACTCTTTGGGTTCTTAAATATTGATGTTGTAATTGAAGTATAAAATATGAAATTTGACGTAATGTTAGTGCTTAAGAAATAGCAAAATAAAATAAATGACTCTCAATTTCGAATAATTTAATCACGAGCGATACCGGGAACGTTTAGATAGTACGATACCACATTTAAATTATGTTGAAGCCACATATATCGATCGAAGCAGGTATAGTTTTCAATAGTCTTTGAATTTCTTTTCTTTCCAAAACTTTTGAACAGCATATCAAATTGTTATGAAGTTGTTATTTGTAGGTTTGAGAAATGACTCGTTTGTATGACACTAGTTATGTTCAAATAAGTCGTGCAATACTTGAGATAATAGACTTTCGTTGTTTTACAAATTAAAACATAACGGTTGCTTAAGTTTGATTACAATCAAATGAGAAGGTAACGTATAGGGCAGCCAAACTTTGAAACCACGTGTTCAATCATAATTCATCAGTTAACCCTTAACTAGCCCGTTCATTTGATATCAATATTGTTCAAATCAGTTGTGTAGTTTCTAAGATAATGAAGTTTCGTGATTTTCACATTTCGATACATTACAGACGAAGTTACAGTCCGATTACAGCAAAATTCAATAAGGTGTTATGAGGCAGCTAGACCTTTCATTTGATACTAATTCTGTGGAAATCGGGTCAGCCATCTTTGAGAAACATGAGTGAGATTGAATAGTCTCCAGAACACGTTTCTTTTCATAACTTCTGAACCACATGTTCAATCTCCATAAAATGCAAAAGTTGAGAGTTGTTTAGGTAGCCCGTTCATTTGAAACTAATTTTGTACAAATCGGTTGAATAGTTTCTGAGATATTGATGTTTCATGATTTTTACATTTTGATACATAACCTCTAAACTAGAAATCAGATTACAATAAAATTCAATAGGGTCTTATAGGGCAACTAGACCTTTCATTTGCAATTAATTTTATTGAAATCGGTTCAGCCATCTCTTAGAAAATCGAGTGAGATTGGGAGAGCGTTACACACACATGCAGAAAATGCTCAGTTCGTCGAACTGAGTCGAGTGATTAACGAAATTCGGCCCTTTTGAGCACTTTTATACCTTTAGTTTTTGCAGTGATTGCTATACCTTTCTAGGAGAAAGGCAAAAAGTGAAATGATAGAAATGACTTTTAATTTCAACTTCAATCCCGAGCAAGGCCGCAAACATTGAAATAGTACATTATCGAATTCAAATGTATTGAGGCCACATATTTTGATCGTAGCTATAGTTTTAAACAGTCTGCGGGTTGCGTTTCTTTCTATTTATAACTTTCAAACCACATGTTTAAACTTTATGAAATTCATTGTTTAAGGGTTTATAAGCCCATTAATTTGAATACAACTATGTTCATAGCTTCTGAGATATAAGAGCGTTTTTCACATTCTGACGCAGCGCAAAAACTAAAAGTTTGATTACAATGAAATTCTATAGCAACCTTAGCGGCAAATAGACCCTTCATTTGACACCAAGATAGAAAGAATCGGTCAGACCATCTCTGAGAAAAGTGAGTGCGAAACAAAAGTTGCACATACACACGTACACACGTACACACCCACACACAAACATATACACCTATACATACTTATATGCAGAAAATGCTCGATTCGTCGAACTGAGTCGAGTAGTATATGACATTCGGCCATTTGGATCACTCTTCTACCTTTTAATTAGCCAGTGATCGTTAGGAGAAAGTCAACATGATAACTTTCATTATGTGATTTCACATTTTTATGAACAACGGACAAAGTTACAATCCCATTACAATAAAATTCAATAGCAATCTATAGGGCAACTAGACCTTCCATTTGACACTTATTTTGTGAAAATCGGTTCAGCCATCTCTGAGAAAAATGAGTGAGTTTATACAACCTCAGGATAACTTTTCTTTACAGAACTTTTGAACTATATGTTCAATCATAACAAAATTTGAAAGTTAAGGGTTTTTAAGACAGCCCGATCATTTGAAACCAGTTTTATTGAAATCAGTTGTGTAGTTTCTGAGATTTTGATGTTTCGTAATTTTTACATTTTGATACAAAGCCTCTAAACTAAAAATCCGACTACAATGAAATTCAATAGCAACCTATGGCGCAACTAGACCTTTCATTTGCAATTAATTTTATTAAAATCGGTCCAGCCATCTCTGAGAAAAGTGAGTGAGAAAAAAAGTTGCACATACACACACACACATACACACATACATACATACATACAGAAAATGCGCAGTTCGTCGAAAGGGGTCGAGTGGTATATGACATTCGGCCATTGGGACCACTTTTATACCTTTGGTTGTTCCAGTGATTGCTATACCTTTCTAGGAGAAAGGCAAAAATGACTAAATCAATTTATTCGGTAGTATTAACTTTTACCAAATGATGAAAATTTTCCAAGGCAGTGCGGTTGACTGACGGTTACTCTTTTTAGCAACCCAATTTCCTTAACATAGAGTCATTGGTCATCGAATTTCGCGAAGAGCTTGACATTGTATGTTTTGTATTTGAAGTATGTCTTCTTTATCCACCCGTCAGTACAAATTAGAGATTATCGTAGAATCATACAATACAAACGCACACTTTAGAGTCTGTTTGGTTGTATCAGAATAAGGAAACACATTTATCCAAGTAATAATTCCTAGATTCTTTTATATTCAACCTTTAAGAATGGAAACCTTTTACTTATCCGCATTCGTTTTTGCCATCAGCGAAAAAAGATTGATACATACTTGAAATAGAAAATTGAAGAAAACTCTGCTGAAGCCCTCATAATATCAATGAATATTTTCTGAAACCATTCTTTTTAATTCAATTCGCCCGGCAATTCATTTTATGAATTATGAAAATTTGTGGGCCGGTGTGTTGGTTCAGAATCTCCAGCTTATTTCCTAACGTCCAGTAGCTGAGATATTACTTCATTACAAAACATATATTTATTTCGAAAATTAGTCCTCTTTGAATTTACATAGAATATGAAAAATCAATAAATCCTATCCGTATTACTTGAATAATATTTGGAAGTAATGTCTCTGAATCTAGCAAAATAAATATCCATTGAATTAAATAGAATAAGATTTCCATATTGATGTACATTCGTTGATATCTATTACCTAATAAGACAACATGTATGTCAATCATAAAGCAAAGCAAAGCCTTGGTGCTACATTCCGTATCGAAACTCGACCTTCTGTTTTATTATACACAGACTTCGCAGCCAACTGTTTTAAGTGTACAGGACAATTGCGGGGCTAGGCGCTACGATCCTACTGACACTAACAGTCTCTCCCGAGCAGAGACTCGAACCTACGACGACTGGAGAATGTCAATCATAGAGATCACAATTTGACGATTGATAAATTTTAACTCAAACGCAAGTAACAGTATACTTTTCAAGCAGTAAACAATACTTGCAAAAAAGATAATGAATTAGCCTATTATCATTGTTTATTTAAGATAGGTATATCCAGTTCCGGCCATTCTTTTTCTATTTATTTGATACGACATCCATCAGCGTCACGATAAAGAATAATTTTTCAGTGTACACAGGTAAACACAGGTTTTGTCCTAGAGCTCGCACAGGTAAAACGAAAGATTATAACGTTTTAACTATTCCTGAGAATTTTGGTGCCCTTAGCATCTTTTCAGAGACTTGAATAAGTTTTTCCCAAAGCAAATGGAGACGCGACGAACCCAGTGAGCAATTACTGTGCGGCCTCTTGATGCACTTTGGTTTTCACTAGAGGCATCAAAATTCACAGAAATGGTTGAAAAACTATAATCTTTTTTTCCAGTTCGAGCTTTGGGGCATTTTTCTCGCTTTTATCGACCAGTGCAGTGTCACCAAAGATCCAAGCCGAATACATTATTGCAACAGGAAGACCAAGGAGAAATGAAAACCAAATGCGAACAAAACCTGAAACATTTATTTCATTTCAGTATGTAATATCGTGATTTCTGCGAATGTGCATATCAAGCTCTCTGACAGATGGCTATTTCCTAGATATGTTTGGTAGCTTCTGCCGCACAGATTGCCCGCACTTGCTCGGAAGTGTACTGAAGATTGTCGGCCAGTTTGGTTTGCGAAGAGTTCATACACGCGAGAAAATTGGTTTTCAGCCCACCCAATACCGCCCGTAGGGTGGCTTCCGTTTCTGGGTTGAGTGTTGGCATGCTGACACGGGCACCCAACCGAGCTAACAGTTTGTCACGAATCTTTATGGGATCGATAAAAATGTTCTCCCCGCGGAATACCCCTAGCAGGCTGAATTGATCGTATGCTTCACGTGTCAACGCGAGCTCGGGAAATCTGGACAGCTCTTCGAACATTCGAGTGTCAACATCATTGAAACAGTTCGTGTACGAGATACCGGCTAGATTGACCAGCAGGTTTGTGCTGGTTCGGATGAAATCCAGACACTCTGGTCCGCTGGCTTGTACATCGGCGGCAGTCAATTGGTTTAATAATGCCGATTCATTGTTGATTGAATTTTGGATGTAGCTTTCCTCCGATAGTACAACTTCGCTTTGTGCCGAAACTAGGAAGTCTGCAAAGCCACTGATAACTTTCTTCGATCGCTTGAGCTGCGGAAAGATTTGAAGTGAATCCTCGTGTGCGGCCAGAACCAGCTAAAATGAAAATAATTAATCAGATGGGGTGATTGATAAGACGAAGATTCACCAGGTGTTATTACTTACGTTGGATGCTAATGACGTCATTACCAATATGAGTAGCGATAAGACATTAAGCGTCTTCATATTGTTTCGATGAAAAACGAATTAATATAACGATACTATCAACGGCTTGTTTACTTTCTTGTTGCGGTCTGGGTAAATTGCACCCTGGCCATATATTATATACGGACACCGTCAATGGTTTATGAATTAATGATAGGTGACCGGCAATGTCGGTGCATTTTATAAATGATATCTAGACACTCGAAAAGCTCTTATCGCCGGTAAACGGTCGAGGTGCTACTGAGTGGCCAAAACAGGTAGGATAGCATAAAATTCAAAAAAAAAAATTGTTATCGCTCCGCCGCCTGTGGCCCGTGGTTAATTGTTATGGCTGGCCGAGATTGGCCCAGATGCGTAAATGGTACTAAGCCACATCGCCGATATATTTACTACATGGAAGAGGTGGAGGGGCGATATACACACACTTCCTGTCTGGACAAGGGTAGCCATGAGAGAGATTAATTAAAATTCGCGGCACTGTACGTTTACAATGCAGAGGCTCACGTTTGTTGTATTTAGCTTTTTTTTTAAATTTTAATTCATGTACGTGTTGTTCAGGGTAATCTTCAATGAACTGTTGCTTATCATAACAATAAAATTTTTTGATGCTTCTGATAGGTGTAAAATATGCTCCTACTTTGAATGCATGTATGTAGATGCGTTGATTCCATAGAATAAATTACAGTGCACAACAAAATGAATAAAACTTGTGCGCTCGAATTCGAACAGCAATGTAATGAAAGGATTTGTTTTTAAACGAGGAAGGTAGTTACGAAATGGAATAAACCTGCATCTCCCATTTCAGTAGAGTCAACGGAGACACTATTTCAGATTTTAAACATGATTAAACGAAAGACGGTACTCTCAAGTCTGTTGAAAGCAAAATGTATTCGGAAATGGAATTTTTAACATTTGTTAGTGGTTAGTAACATCATTGACCAGTGTTTTTATTGTTCTGTTTGAAATAAAAGCCGAATTCAAGACAAAACTGTGTGCATTTGGAATGATCTTCTGAAAAGTAGTGGAAAAAATATGACCAACTCTGGACGGATTTTTGAATGCATACATCCGAAATAAGTTTGTATTGTTTTGTCTTCTTATATGATTTGACGGTCGACCCTTTTTTTTAAAATTCATTCTATTCGCGTCAATTTTGTTACTATGTAAAAGGTTTTTTTTCTGGTTTAGTTCTACATGACAATAATTATTCTCCTGCTGAATCAGATGAAAGTACTAAATTCCTGTTTCAATGCCTGATTTTATACAATACTTACTTACTTTACTTTACTTTGTTGGCTAACGGACCGTTCACCGGTCTAGGGCCGAATGAGATAGAGATGTTCAGCTTCTGTCTTGGACAGCTGTTCTCCAGTCTCCTCGTACACCAGCAGATTGTGCATCTTCTTCCTCCGCGCACATCCACCGCGTGCGAGGCCTATCACGGAGTCGATGGCCTCTTCCTGGTTCTCTACTGAATAAAGTTTCGGCGGCTCTCTCGTCAGGCATTCTGGCTACATGTCCAGCCCACTGGAGCTTGCCCCGCTGTATTACCTTCACTATATCAGCATGTTTGTATACCTGGTACAACTCGTGATTCATGCGTCTGCGCCAAACTCCATCTTCCAGTTTACCGCCAAGTATCGATCGCAGAACTTTACGCTCAAAAACTCCGAGCACTCGTCGATCAGCTTCCTTCAGCGTCCATGCTTCATGTCCGTAAAGGGCCAACGGGAGTATCAGCGTCCTATACAGCGCTAGTTTTGTGCGAGTTTGCAAACTACGGGACCTTAGCTGGTTACGTAGTCCGTAGAAGGCCCTGTTCGCAGTTGCAACTTGTCGTTTCACTTCACGGCTCATATCGTTGTCACATGTCACAAGCGTACCAAGATAAACGAATTCGTCAACCACTTCAAATCGTTTCCCATCTATCTCCACCTCAGCGCCAACACCCCGGGGACACCCACGCTCTCTGCTAGCTACCATGTACTTCGTTTTGGCAGAGTTAATGACAAGTCCCAATCTCGCTGCTTCCCTCTTAAAGGGTACTAAGGCCTCCTCCACGGCCTTACGGTTGATACCGATGATATCAATGTCGTCCGCAAAACCAAGAAGCATGTGAGATTTCGTGATGATCGTACCGTTTCTTTCCACGTTTGCTCTTCGTACTGCACCCTCAAGAGCGATGTTGAACAGTAAGTTGGAGAGCGCATCCCCCTGTTTCATTCCATCCAACGTTACGAACGCGGCTGATGTCTCGCCAGCTATCCGCACGCACGATTTTGATCCCTCCAGCGTCATACGAATCAGACTTATTAGCTTCGTCGGGAAACCGTGTTCCAGCATTATCTGTTACAGCTCGTATCGTTTCACTAAATCATATGCCGCCTAAAAATCTACAAACAGATGGTGGGTCTGCAAGCTCTACTACCGGAGCTTATCGAGGATCTGTCGCAGGGTGAAAATTTGATCCTTCGTGGAACGCCCCTGAAAACCAGCCTGGTATTCGCCAACAAAGGATTCCGTTAACGGTCTGAATCTGAAGAACAGGATACAGGAGAGCACTTCATATGCAGAGTTGAGCAACGTAATGCCTTGATAGTGCCCAGCCAACAATTTGGTCCGTATATTTCAGTTGTTGTTGAGATATAAGAATCCTTGTACAATCTAATAAAGTTGTATATAACGTTCTATATGAGCTTATAAGTACCAAAGTGGAGGCAATATACGTACCAAACTGGTTCGCGCAGTTAAAGATATGCAACTTTCTATTCCATTTTTTACCATTCTATAACAGTTACCTTTTGCAAAAAATCCGAGGTATGAACAACTCTGTTTGCTACTTAGTACAATTTTCTATTGCCATAATTCAAGCATACATACAATTCCGTTTCACTCGTATTATGATTCTGTAACGATGCTCTACGAAATTAAACGTAGCAGTGTGTAACATGTACTGCGAAAAAAATTTGCATTATATACAACCTAAATTTTCCAAATAATAAAAAAATATAAAATTGAGTAGCAACAATTTCATTTATATTTTTTTCAATGAGAAGTACGCGTACCATTAACTTAGTGTACATTCTTTGGTATGTATTAATTATTGAGGTTGGATGCGGCATTTTTCTATTCTTTTTATATTTTACGAGGCTGTGTTCAGCCTCGAACCCCCAACGTTCCGATCACTGCTCTCATTCCCTATCCTCAGGGTCATTTTACGATGCTGCATGTCAACCATTTTTATCTTGTACTGTTGAACGCCTCAAATCGTATGAACCTGTAAATCGTATATAATGTCACTTATTGTCTTCAATGTTGACCAAATCTATTTATGAACTCTGATGTCAATATGTAACTCAATATTGCCTCATATACGAAGGAATAATAACATGCGATCTGCATTTACCTTCTTTTTAAATGTTAGACGATTTAAGCAATTGCAATCAACAAACATTGAAAATTTTCCAAGGCGTTGCCCATGTTTATGTGAAACACGACTGTATGTGCCATTTTTTGGGTGATTTTTCTTTTAGTCAAAACTGCGTTTATGATTTATACCTAATTTTTTAAATCTTTTTGGAACTAGATTTTAAAAACCAGAGTTGCTGAAAAAGACATTTTAATTTAAATTAAATTAGACATAAAAATGGTATCATTCTGGTACTGTTTAACGATTTCGTGTTTTATAATAGATGATTTCAACTGTCACGAAAAAGTAAATTGTATAAAATTCATTATGCAATCCTCTTACAACTGTTATAGGAGTTTTCAAGGAATATGAATATCAACGTGGATCACATAAATTAGAAATCCTACAATTTTGCACTGCAATTAAGATTAGCACAGTAGGCAACTCTATTGCGATTAAACCTGATTTTTTGTGTGCATTTATACGAGGAACAATATGCAGTCATATATCACGGACTGTACGACCCATATATGATGAAAGATAACTTGAACTGATTATAACATGAACTTTATACAATTTCGATTGACACTGGATGTTTATACGATTTTGTATTGCCATTTTTATACGATTTCTGGTTATCTGGGTGCAACAATCCAATCGATGAACCTTCTTATAGATAGGACATATGAGGCCTTCCAATAGTCGTTCGGCATTTGTTCATCCGCCCAGATTCTTAGTATTATCTGGTGGATCGCATAGTACAGTCGCTCGCTTCCCGCTTTTAGAAGTTCGGTCGGGATACTGTCCTTCCCAGCGGCCTTGCCATTTTTCAGCTCACTAATCGCCTTTTTCACCTCCTCCTGTGTTGGTGGCTCCACAGCTTGTTCGTCATAATTATAATCATAACCCTGTTCCTGCTCTGCTCATCCGGCTCTTCACCGTTCAATAGCGCCTGAAAATGCTCCTTCCACCTGGCTGCAACCGTCGGTTTACCAGTAAGCATATATATTCAATAATTTTATCAATTCAAATATTCAATGATCAAGATTCAAATTTATGATCTTTCAATTGCCAAGTTTACTCGATAACTCGTCGCATGCTAAACTTCCTCGTCTTTCAATCTAATCGATTAATCTAATTTTGATTGGCTGTAAATTAATGGGTTCTAGAATGAAATACGTTTTTTTTTGCAATGAGTCAGTGAGGCAATAATAAAATCGAGAGAAAATGAAAATAATAGTTTCCAAAGTATAATATGAATATTTGTCCAATAAACTTCGTACCTTATTGGGCCGGATGCCGTAAATACCATTCCAAGCAATGATAATTATAAAAAGTTGGGTTTTTATTCTTGGTAATTTCGAAAAGTAACAATACCGTGGCAGTAATTTTTCATATCATATTGCTCTTGTAAATCTTAAGCTAAACGAAACATTGCCTTCAAATTTTAATCTACGGCTATTTTTAATTATCTCCAACCGGGTTTAATTGCGCGTTTGTTTATTAACCTGGTTCATCACGGTTCGCGAGAGTATGGCCCGAAGTACTACTGAGAGGCTCATCAATTAAACTTAAATTTATTTCGGTTCGCACGAATTTGTTCAATTTAGAAGACGGTTTCATCCCCATCAACCTATGCGTTGGAGAAGGCGATTCAATAATTTCTGAAAAAAAGCTTAATTAGGGTTTAAGTTTACTCTAGCCAAGATTAACAAATTCACAACTGTTAGCTTTACTTCAGTATCCTGAGTTTAAATGTTAAATATAAAAGTAGGCCTCATTTGTTCTTGCTCCGTTTGGCGATGGGCATTTTGATTTTGTGTCGTGGGTACCTGTTTTTTGTTTGACTTTTGTAAGTAAAGAACGTTGATTTTTTTGCTCGATCCTTTTCTTTTACCGGAGTCTCGAGAAATATTAGCTTCGAAAATCACTCATCAAAACGTTAACAGTTCGCTTCATGCGAAGTCCTAATACAAATTTTGACACTGTGAAAGTTTCAGCATGTGCAGTTGATACCTTTTTTTGTTCGCATTTTTCAAAGCAAATTCAAAAGTTATCAATCAATGTGGCACTTGACACAACCGCGTTAGAAATAATCATCAAACGTTGTGGTTGGTGTAAGTAAAGCGGAACAAATACATGATACCAACGAATTAATTTTGAGTTTGCTTCTAATTATAAGAAATAACAAATCATATTCATAAATTTTCGCTCTCCATCCGCGTTCGAGTTTTTGTAGAATTGTACAAGCGAAGGATGTTTCTTTCTGTATTGCACACGGGGAATATCGATTCAGATCTCCTTGGTAGGTTAAGAAAGTTTACCTTAATTTTTCTTCGTATTATTCGTCGCAAAAACTTGTTAAGGAAAGCGATATTCAGCATAATACAGACTCATAGTAAACATGAAAAAGAAAAAATTTTGGCTCTAAGAGAGTCACTTATTGCAGTAATTTTGCTCTATTGAATTTCAACAGGAATTAAACAAGGGTTCTCTATACATTCGACGAATTTGAATTATTTATGCATCATCGATTGAGATAGGAATTCGATAAAAAAAAAAACGTTTGTAACTCAACTCAAAATCCATTACACCTTTCCTAGCTAAAGCTGGGAAGGCACGATTCAATCAAATCAATCAAACTAGAGTATCTCCTTGTTCACAAGTTGTGCGACACAAGTGTAACTAATGACGATAAGATTGATCGGCGCTAGGAAAGTATATGCACAAAAAGACGATTCATATTGCGATGTAAGATAACAATCGATACTATATAAATCAACTGTTGAGTCATGACATTTTGTGAAAATGGATCATTGCTTTTAACGTTTTCGGAGTTAAATAAAGTTCGAAATTAGTTTGGAATAAGCTTAGCTATCCTAAAACAATGGCTTAACGCATAGAAAAAAAAATAACAAGCTTTCAACCCTGGAAAGAAAATCTTATTCTGGCGTTAAGTTGATGCATAAATTTTAAATCATTTAAAATGCAAGTTTTTGTTTAAAATTAGAAAATGAGTGATTATTACGGTGTGAACACATCGATACATAACAAATACCTTACTCACTTACCAGAAGAAGTTGACGCCATGTTGCTCGGTTTTGGGCTGTGTCTCACTAGTTCCCCAGGCGTCTCATCACTCGCAGGTCTCCTTCGATCTGGTCGAGCCATCGCCACCGTGCACGCTGTGCTCCTCTTTTTCTGGTGCCGGCAAAGTTGCTGAAGAGAAGTGATTCCACAGGGTTGTCCTTACGAGGTGACCGATCCACCGCAACCTATTGACTTTCACCAGGTGTGCAATGGAGTTCTTTCCAAGCAGCACGTGCAGCTCGTGGTTCATGCGCCGTCGCCATTCTCCGTCGTCCTTCTGTACTCTATCGTAGATAGTCCGCAGCACCTTCCGTTTGAAAACTCCAAGAGCGTTAAAGTCCTCCGCGAGAAGCGTTGTTGTAGAGCACCACCGGTCTTATCAGGGTTGTGATCGAAGTGTCTTCCGAAGTTAAAAGTAGGCACGATTTCGCGTCTCTGGATCTCTTTGCTGGTGTTATTGTCGGCGGTCACCAGTGACCCCAAATACACGAACTCATTGACCACCTTAAGCTCATCGCCGTCTACAGAGACTTGAGTTTGATGTTGTTCTTCTTGTAGCCTCTCGCTCGCAGGTATTCCGTTTTCGAGGCATTAATTCGCAGTCTGATTCGTCCGAATTCGGTTTTCAGTCGGGCGTAAGTTTCCTCCACATTCGCCAAGTTACGTGTTATGGTGTCAAAGTCATCCGCGATGCCCAGAAGCTGAACAGAACTTGTGAAAACGATGCCCGTCATCCGGATCACACCCTCAAGGGCAATGTTAAACAGCAAACACCCTTTTAACCCTCTGCGCGATTCAAAAAGGCTCGAGAGTATCCTCTGAACACGCACGTAGAGCATCACTTGCGCCATGGCATCTTGATCAGTCGAGTCAGTATATCCGGAAATCCGTTGTTGTGTATGATCTACAATAGCTGTTTTCGATCGACTGTATCATAGGCCGCCGCGAACTCAATGAAGATGTGATGTGTGAGCACGTTATACTCGCGACATTTCTGTAAGATCTGTCGGATTGACAAGATTTAGTTCGTGGTGGCACGAGCTACCATGAAGCCCGCTTGGTACTGGCCCACTAACCTTTTGTTTAAAGGTGATAGGGGACGGAACAGAATCTGTGACAGTATTGATTAGCAAGATACCGCGTAGTTGCGGCAATCCAGCTTGTCGCCCTTGTAGATGGGGCAGACGACTCCTTCCATGCAGTCGTCTGGCATTTTTTCTTACTCCCAAATCCTGGAAATGACCCATTGCAGCGCTCCAGCCAGCGTCCGTCCTTGCCAGCGGCCTCGTTGTTCTTCAGCTTCCCGATCGCAAAAAGAACTTCATAAACATCGGGAGTTGGTACTATGTCTTCTGCTGCTGGTGCTCCTAGGTCAGCTCTTGCTCCGCTTCTGTTTACTGTATCGCCATTTAGGTGTCCATCGAAATACTCCCTCCACCTGTCGGCCACTTCGCTGGAATCCGTGAGACAGTTCCCCTCCGCGTCGTTGCACATGTCGACTTGCGGCACATAGCCTCTGCAAGACTGGTGTACCTTCTCATAGAACTTCCACGTATCACTGGCACGGTACAGCAGCTGTTCCACCTCCTCATGTTCACGATCCTCTTGCTGGCGCTTCTTTCGTCTGAGAATCATAGTCATGTCGGTCCCTGCTTGTTTGTAATTGACCTTGTCCACTCTCGTTGACCTGCCCAGTTATATCGCCCACGTCCGGTTCCTCTCATTCACCACTGCCTCGCACTTCCCGTCACACTAGTCGTCTTTGTCAATCGACGTTCCCTCCCCGTTAGCTGTGCGAGTTTTGCACCAGCCGTCCTCGAGAGGCGATGCGCAAAGCCCCTCCGCTGTGGGTAGTACCACTTCGAGCTGTTGCATGTATTCCTCCTCAGTCTGGGGGTCCCGGAACTGCTTGATATTGAGCTGCAGGGTTCAGCGATGTCGCGCGTGGTGCCTAGTCTCGCGACGGGGCTGCCGTCTTGGAAGTAGCTGGCGAGTCACCGCATTTCATAATTCAGCCGTCCGCTCGGGATCAGACGCTCATTGAGCCGCCCATAACATGGAGAACAGACGCTCAGGCAAGAGAACAGCTCCCCCTTTCCTGTCAACATACGAGAAAGTTTCCACCGGTTCACCGCTCTCCCCTTGGTTGCTCGTATCCTAGTCGGTACCACGTGAAGGTAGGAAAAGGAGTTGCTGGGCTTTCTGCTTTGGACAACTTTGGTGTCTTTTTTTGCCAACTATGATGGGTGTACTGCTGGTACATTTTATTTTAAATTCGTTCAATTTCACTTGAAAACATAGCACTATTTGAAAATTCACTGGTCCAGTTCAACTTGTTCGCCCTTGAGTTTAGGGTGGAACGGTGTTGAAGCCACAAATAGCTAACTTCGAGACACCACTTCGAATTTTCGAAATCCTCGGTAATAGGCAATGCGTTCCTTGTGAAAACACTATTTTATGTTTCCTGTACTGAAGTAAACATAAAATAGCGTTTTACAAGGAACGCATCCACTATTTCCGAGTCTTGTGCTTTCAAAAATTCGAAGCGGTGTCTCAAAGTCGGCCATTTGTGACTTCAACACAGTTTCACCTCAACTAATCGCCAAAAACGACCAAGGAACGCATCGCAAGAGACCCGCAGGTGCTTTTGTGGTATAAGGGTATCTTCAGCGGTAGTCTATTTTTGAAACAACTTTATACTAGATTTACACCAGCAAAATCTGAATAGAACCAGCTAATATAGACCAACTTTCCGTTCTCCGCACCGGTGTTGTATATCTTGTTGTGTTAAACCGCTGACATCTGTCACACTGTCAACAATTCAATACCCCATGCTATCAGTTAATGAGACTTGTTATATTAAAAAACACTCAATATTTAACAAACGGAAATTCGATAATTTTTACGTACATTAAACGATTACTTTGGCAAGACACTTTATATCCACAAGACTTTATGGATTTGACGGTTTGACCCGAGCGTCAGTGACATTTCTCAGCATGGATTGGTATGATCGAATGCTACAAGTAGGGTTACGGAGGATAGCGAAAAATATTTGATCGTGTAGGTGTCCATCTTCCGTTTTCGTCTCATCAATCTTTCAAAATCTTGCAGTTCCTAAAACTTGGTTTGGGTTTTGAGGATATTGGGCAGAGATGCCAGATGTTTTTGAAAAATGTCTGCAACTGCTCGAAAAAGTGAAAAAATCTGCTTGAAATCTGAAAAAAATCTATTGGTGATTCGCGAAAATTTCGCTCGCGCTGGTAAAAGTCTGTGAAAATCTGCACACATTTTGAGAAAAACTGCGTAAATATAAGGAGACTTTGACAAAAATCTACAGAAACTATGGAAAATCTATGCATATCTGCAAATCAATAAAAATCTGCACACGGACTCTAAAAATCTTCGTTTTGCAGACAAATCTGCACATCTGGTATCCCTGATATTGGGTGGCATTGCGCAGCTTGATTCGAACAATTTTCGCTACTTTCGAGTAGGTCACATACTGCCAGTTATGCTTCAAGCTTAAAAGGAGCAGTAATTGTCATTTTTCCTGCGGCTCATCTAACCCGCAAAGTCAAAAAATACGAAAAACGAAACATAACGCCCCCCAGCGATCATTTGGTTTTGTTCGAGTTGCTCGAAACAAAATGCTCAATGTCACACCAGCATTTTGAACGTTTTCAGTTCAGTGTCTTCGAGGAACATTTTTCTGGCCTTTTAAGTTCTCCTCTAGTCCCAATACAATTAAGGCGAATAGCCAACATATTTGTCATCCTGGTGGTTGCAAACCAAGTAGTTGAGCCTACGGTTATGGTCTTCCAGAATTCCCCCTTTTGCTGGTCGGTTTCCTTGAAGCCAAAAACGTCAAACCTGTTCATTTTCTTCTTCAGAAAAACCAAAAATGAATTGTGAACTGTCATAAAAAATCTTTGTTTTGTTTATTCCCCAACACTCGCAAAACGCTTATATGAAAATAGCTAGAAATGAGGTATTCAATTAAAATATGACATTTTACCCACCTATTCGTAGCGTACAAAGGGTTTTAGAACGATCTATTTCTTGTTCCAAAAAGTGACAAAAATAGACCAAAACGTATACCAGTTTCAAATTTTTTCAATTTAGATCTGGTATAAAACAAAATTTACACCACCGGTGCAGCAGTGAATTTGAGTTTGTTCCAAACAAATAGAACAAAACAACGATTTGGACCACCGCTGAAGATGCCCTAATGGCTGGTTTCCCATCACTGGTGATTTCGGACCAAACCATCACTGAAGCTGGTTCCTTCCGCGGCCCTCGTTGCCAAGGCGTTTTTTACACGTTTTTGTTTCTGACTCACCGATAGTTCTTGAACCTTTTCTTGGGCAAAACTTCTGCATACACGCAAGCACAGCATTACATTAGAGTTTGAAATCCATTTTTTTCGGATAACGCTCGATCACAAAAGTAACACATACATCCACCGACAGCTAAGATACAATGTAAATTAAGCGACAAGGGGTCCTCCAATGCAGTTTCGTGTAATAAAGAGTGTTGAAGTTATTCAGCAATTCAATTGTCGGACCCTGTAAAACATAAAACAACATGGGAAAAAATAGTTTTACAACCTGTTTTTTATCATATCTTGTAAAATCTAGTGAAAACGTATTTGAAGAGGTTATTGGAATATTAACTGAATATTGATTACACAAGTTAGTTTTAACTAGGCTTGTGATGAGTGATGTGATGAGTAAAATGAGCAGCATGCAGTTATAAGATGTCCAATATAAACTATATGAATAAGGAAATCCTTTGAACAAAGTTTTTGGTGCCCGCTGTTGCAGTTTTAATTTTATGCTGTGTGTGCAATGCAAAACCAATAAATGCAGTTTGGCTCAGCTAACGCGTTTTATTGTGTTTGTTTGTTTTAAATATAACTAAATTAAACACGCGGAAGTATATCTAGCAAGCATTCATTTCGCTCTTTCAGTTTTGTTGATATTTCCACGCTCGTCACCAGAAAAGGAAAAAAAAACTAGGAAATAATCATATCTGCGCATTTTCGTTCAATTTGTTTTATTACGTGGTTAGAGTGACTTCGTGCTCACGGTTTTTTTTTATTTCTCTACATATATTCCATCAATCACTTTCGACAGGTAGTGTTAGAACTCAAATAAACTGAATAATCTAATATTCACTAACACGGTAGATTTAAAGTAAAACTTGATTTATATTTGTTATTCGATATCACATTCGATTTGCTGTGAGCGCCTAGTGTTTTCGTGCAAAATTCCAGAAAGACTCCTCTGGGGCCGGTGATGGTGGTTGATCGGGTGTTGCATTCGTAGCAGCTGTGGTCTCTACATTAGGTAGAAGTACTCCCATGCAAATCTGCTGCAGCTGAATCAGGATCGTATTGATTGTGGTTTGCAGCAGCTGATCGTTGACGGTTAGACACTGGCGATAACTTCCTCGGATCACATCCAGACGAGCGCGGAAATCGTCGACCAGTGCGGATAGCTCAGCAATCAGACCAGTGGGCGATTGCTGCAGTTGGCCCAGCTTTGCCTGTAAGAGATCGATTATAGCTTGCGGGTTCACGAAAATGTTTTGGCCGCGGAAAACGTCGTAGAGACTTATGTCGAGGAAGGATGTTTCGTTCAGTTCTAGATGGGAGTATACTTGGTCGATTTCGGCCTTTAGCTTTGTATCGACGACGTTGATACAATTGGTGAAGGATACACCCGCTAAATTTATGTTAACATCGATGCTACTGCGCAGAAATCCTAGACAACTGCTGTCGGTTTCCGAACTTTGTCCATCGATGTGTCGAAGCGTATTAGCTTCCAAGTTGACAGCCGATCGTAGGAAGTTGTCCTTTGCAACAAAGATTTCACCGTGGAAATCGTAAATTACATCGGAGCTGTTAAGTTTGGCATTGGCCACGGCAGCCACTACGTAGTTCTGCAATTCTCGGTAGGCGGGTTGAACTTGTCGTAAACTATCAATAACGCTAAGTGACGTTTCTCGTTGTGCTACTGCCAACTGCAATTGTATGTAACATTAATAATAGCTGGATCAGAGAAAAAATTTGGTATTCAACTTACACCTAAAATTGTCGTGAGGATTACGATGGTCTTCATGTTGTATGAATGCCGTGCTGGACTAACAATTACTGAACCGTGGTCGGCGAGAAAGTTTAGAATAGCCAGAAGCTTGGTTCAAAGCTAATTGTAACAGGTTCGATTGATTGATATTGTTTTTATACTACTAAATACCTCGCACGTGACGGGTTACTTAAGTGTCTCCAGTGTCTTATCTTTACTACTTTTAATTGATGATGATGGCTGTTTCGTCTGGGTAGACTCCAGCACGGCTGACTCCAGTTCCAAGCGGTGGATAATGTTTACTGATTGACTTTTCTCGAGTGGGTCATCGATTTAGAAATGACTAGATAATCACCGTGTGACGTTTGTTTAATGTATGACGCTCATCATTTATTGGTGAAATTATCATTGCGATACTATTTTGCATTAGAGCGCATGTTAAGCCTTGTTTAGAATTCCAAGCGAAGTGAAAATCTCATACAAAATGCTCATTGTTTCACGTGCGTGAAAACGCAACCTGCGAAGATTTCACTTTGCTTGGAACAGTAAACAAATTTGATCCAGTGAAATCAAAGGTTGTGGATCGCATCTTTTTCACTTGAGCTTACTTTTTTCACGCATGTACACACTCGTGAAAAAAGAAGCCTATGCAAAATTAGGAAAGCGACACCAAATATTTTATGATAGATCATCATACGAAGAGGCTTTACCACAGTTTTTGACAGTTGGGGAAGGTTTGTTCACAAGGTGAACTTATAGAAATAATATTACTTAAATGAGTAGGTTTTAAATGTTGCAAAACTAAATCAAGTTAATGTTACTTAGCAAATGAAAAACACAATTATGGGAAATAATTAAATTAACGAAAAACCTTGACTGATACTTTCTACTATTCTGTGTTATTAACAAAAAATGAGACAAAAAAAAGAGTCGCATAAATTATTACAGATTATTTTATTATGAAAAATTACATCGCATTATTTACAATGGTGTGGTTTCTCGATTAATTTCAATCGTTAGATACTTGAGAATATTTACAAGGTCGCTCTGCGTTTCATGGCCCGATTATCTGAATATTTCTTTTCGGATTACCAATAAAGTTCATCAATTAAATATTATTATTGGGGCTTGAAATAAAACCCGCTAAGTTCTACTGCTGCATATGCAAATTCCGCAACCCAGCTTACCTCGACCTAAAATGGCGTACAGCGGACGCAACCCATTCAGACTACCTTTAAAGGTAGCAGTAACGGCGTAAAAACATGAAAACATCATAACGTAATTAAGCAGCTTCAACTGTTCAGTAGACATTTTATCACGTCATTATGTTATTTTGTTTTCACTCCGTTACTGCTATTAATAATTACGTGATCTCCAGTAGACGTCTGAATTGGCTGCGTCCCCTATCCGCCATTAGTGTTGGCGAAAAGTTGGATAATTAATATTCACATTTTGCGCAAATGTATGGAATTGAGTCAACTAAGTATAAAATTTACTAGTAGTAAAGAAGAGTTAGGTGTAAAAAAGTCTATTACACACATAAAGATTATTACCAACAATGACTTTAGCTAACTTTTCCGGTACGAGTAGGTGTTTTTTTTTTTGTTTTGTCAGATGGGTATATGAAAATTATGAGAACCTAGGATTTGTTGTTGATTTTTGAACCAAATTTGCTCACAACCTACAAAGAACAAGTAATAAAGCATTCGACTTACGACGTATCTCGCGGGAAATGGGAAAAAGAACATTAGTGTCTTTTATATAAAAAAAATTTCCTCTTTCACCGTAGAGATTTTCCTTAGAAGTTTAGTTTCGTTTCAAATTAACAGGAATATCCAATTTACTATGCTGAAACAGATGAAATTGAGCATTCAGAAGCAGATACAAATTGTCATTTTTCCATTTTTATCATTATGATTTTCACCCACGAGAATTCATTTTTTTAATTTAATTCTAAGCCCTTTCATTTTTAAAATTATATTTTAGTTCAAAGGTTTATAAACTCTACCTGTAACAAAATTTTACAAATTTCTAAAGTCCCAAAGAACGAATTGCGGCTGAATAAGCCTTTCTTGTAGCGCAGTTAATAAAACCCAATAAAGCTGTCTCCTTATCACGAGAAGCAATAAACCAGTATAGTAAATTATAGTTCTGCGAACTGCGGATATGTTTATCACTTGTTAAGCCGTAGTTATTGAAGTGGATTAAACCACTCGATGGAAAAAATCACCGTCACAGTGTGATTTTCACGCCTGAAGAACAAAAAACGAAACTATAAATACTATAGGGTGTTTACGTTGAAATCTAAATTAGGCATGATAGCTTCAAGTGAAAAGTACAACATCAAGGCGAAAGATACAATAGGTCACTATTGTAGAACGTGATCGATTTTTGAATGTCTTTGGCCATACAAGGGTTTTTTTGGCAGAATTTTTTTTATAATCAGTAGCAGCATGTTCACGCTAACATCGAACAAAATTAGAAGAAAATCATGAATTAGTTAGGATATAAATGATAATAACGGGTGACAATTCTAATTTTGGAATTTTTCTCGACTGCTTTCAAAAAATTAGCTACTTAAAGAACTGATTTATTTTCCATGAAGACGATACATTTATTATGAACGAAAAAAAATGAACATTTAAGAAAGGTCCGCAACCCGTCTTTTGGCGAAGCTTTTTTATGATGACCGAACAACAGCATTGTACGGCCTTCACGTCGGCTTTTAGAATTCATCTCTTGATTCTAACCTGTTTGCAGCTTATTGATCTCCAGATAATTTTGCACCGAAGGAAATCCCACAGAAATCTTAGATTTGGCGACGGTTCGTTGGGCTGCGTATTTGGGGTACAAATGGCGTCGAGTGGTTGTTCACGAACGTTTGTGTTTATGTTACAAAGTTTGCGGTAAGAAATTAACTTTTGTCGGATGGCGGTAAAAAAATAACTAACACAGATAATTCCGTTTTCAAATTTCCCATGGAAGGTAATTATTAGGGACAGTGGTAAATCGCGATTTCGCGGAAGCCGCGAATTCCGCGAAATCTAGTTTCCACCGTGAAATTCACAAAAAACCCACGAAATGCCGCGAAAGTAATAAAAAACAACAACATTCTATGACAATCATGAAACATTTCGATTTGCAACCTTCGAAATTCATGAAAATCAGCAACAAGGACGAAGCTAAAGATTGCTGGGCACCTAGACATAACATGGAACAGTACTACAACCGCTCTCTCACAACGCGATTTTATCAGTCCTAATTGAATTTAGCGATTGGTGACCTGCATTTCTGAGAATTCCTGAGAGTGCAGCCATAAAGTCTAAGATGAATGATGGAGGCCTACAAGCCAGCATCTTTTTTAAAATAATCGACGTTTTCCTAAATTTTCCCGGTTGGCAATCAAATATTTATCGATTTCCGGAACTCGGTAGATACGGAACGCAGCGTGAGCCAGTATAACATGAATAATACGTGCCTACAGACACCACAATATAATTGAAAATAATTTGACACAGCACGTGCTTTTAGTTAGTAATGCAAAGAAATTATAGATTGTGCGGTTAAATTACCGTACATTAAATTAAATAAAACAGTTGTTTCTTGTTCTTACCAGAGAAAAAATCACTTTATTCAGTATTTTCTGAAGAAAAACTACCACGAAATCCGAATATTTTCTATTTTGCTACCCGCGAATTTTCAACTTTTTTGCCGCGAATTACCACTGTCTCTAGTAATTATGTTAGCTTACTTGCAAAAAAAATCTACGCCTTTGCGAGCGGCCTTCCGGCAGTTAACCGAAACATTCGCCATGGAGGACGATAACATGCGTGTAAGCATGTTTTTGAGTCCTTTCTCCGTTTTATTTACAATTCTTCCTCATTTTCCGCAACAAAATTGTTGGTGTAGATCTTACGCTTCAGGTTCACCCAGAAACCCTCGAAGGGACGCAACTTGCGGACGTTGGGAGGGTTCGTCCACTTGGGTACCACACCTATATTCAGTCGCTCCATCTCCTCAACCGGTCGCAATCGTAATGGGGCGCCAGATTCGGCCTAAACACCGTGTCTACGGCCTTATGATGTTTCTTAATGACGCAACTTCCGGCAGGCACTTGGTACTTTAAATTTCTCCGTTCACGGCCAGTCCGGTGCGAAAAAAGAGCGGCTTTGACATACCTTTCTCGCTGATTGTTAGTCACAGCAGCACATTATGGGGAACTTGGTGTGTAAAATAAACTTCACCTCGGTGCTCACTTCCTTCGTGAGGGAAGTAAAATACGAAGTGCCATGCCAGTCGTTGCCGTCCGGGGTAAGACAGGTACCGTCGTCCATTAACACCGCCACGTTGCGATTTTCCGGGAAAATTGACTTGACCATCTTATTTAGACGCTGCCGCTGCGTCATTGCCTGCAGCTCCGAGACCAGTGGAAGGAACTGCCGCCTCCTGACATGTATGTCCATGTCCGCCAGGTACTTTTTCACCGTGTGGCCAGTTGAACCGAACTCCCGGGCAACGTACGCAGCGATGTAGCCACTTTACCCTTGGTCTTCCCCTTCGGCATCTTTTGGAGTTTCTTGTCGCTCAGAGTTGTCGGCCGTCCGGAATCGGGCTTTCTTTCGATGCGCTGATTGTTGTCCAATAGAACCAATAGTCCACAAACTACCGTACGATGTTTGCTTTCGACGCGACGGGGTACCGTTCTTTGAACACGCCCACTTCTAAACGGAGTACCTTCACTGTTTTCACGGTTAGAGTTCGAGCGATAGAGCTGTCAATTTTTTTATGCTGACTCATGGGCTACTATGATTGATGCGGCATGGGTAGTTCGTCAGTGCGTGTGAAGGTAAACCCATTGAAATACGGTAATTTTTGTCCATTTTATTTACGGCAAATGTCAAGGGGCAAAGTGACGTCATTCACACTCATTTACACACATTCATACACAGTCATTAACATATATCAATATTAAAGCAAGACACCGACAGTGTGTGTAATCTATTTCTATTTGATAATTAGCTCAGTTCGATGATTTATTTATGCGTAACATTCAAATTGAGTACGAGGTAGACGAAAACAATTTATTTTTCATCCAATGCACGAAACCATTTGAGAAGAGTACATCGTTGCTAGTATAGTGCATGAAGATTGCAGAAAAGGATGTAAGCGTATGGTAGCCTCCGCTTAGAAGGTCTATGAGATTGTTCGCGTATAATGAATTCGTTTTAATTTTGTTATGTTACCTTCCCGTCGCCCATGCAACCCAGTGATTCATCGTTTCACCCAGCCACCCACCCATCAGGTTGGTATATCCTGCCACCAGAAGACGGGTGAAAAGGAGTCGCGAGAGATGATTAACACTTGCGTACCCGAGCCCTCCGGAGCCGAAAAAATGAAAATTCATTTACCTGCCATTCCGCAAGATCTGAACCGATTTTGATCGATCCTTTTTCAAAACATCACAAATTTATCATAGTTTTTTGGACAGTAGGGGACATTTCGAAATTTCCCGTTGTTCCGAATTTATCGAGAGGAACCGTGGGGTAAGTACCTTTCCAGAGACACAGGCTGGCAGACACAGGCTATCAAACTTTAAGTTTTTGCAAAACAACACTATTGGCGATCGCTATTTGGACACTTGGGCGTGTTCTGGCCACTACTGGCCGAGTTCCAGAAATCGGTTCTGGGAATGGTTCCGAGACCTAGCTTGCGGCATATAAAAAAACTCGGACAGGAACCCTAAGCCCTACGCCGTTTAGCCGAAAGTGCCCTTGCCAGAAAGTTAATGGAACGCATATTTCCACTCCCCCAGAACCCCGAAGTTTGGATATGGAAAACCCACCGTTTTGGTTCGTAAAACCCGCAGTGATTACTCCAGAGTAACCCGTGACTCCTCGTCAAGTTGTGGCAAGGACACGGTGCGAATGCTGGACGTTTCACTTCACCAGCAAGGGCGGCAAAGACCGCAAACGGATGCAGATTGGTGGTAGCAAAGGTGGAGGACATCGAGAGTAGCAGTCTGAAGACGACAAGTGAACAAAAGCTGAAGAAAAAGGCTCCCCGTAAAATGAAGGTTAGATAGAACATAAGAAAGTGGGAGCGCAAGGAGAAAATGGTAACAATAAAAGTTTGTAATGCTTTTCGCGACTAACCTACACATAGACAGGCAATCATCGCCGTCAGCTCTAGTTACTGACGGTGCCTTGAACCTTAATCTGATGATGTTTATCTGACCAAAATATTCCTTTCATCGGTATGACGTTTTTGAAGAAATGGAATTCAAATTCCATGACTTAGACAAAAAGGAAAAAGTCTTTTTTTATCCAATATTCTGCGCGCTCTCCCATTATCTTCCAGGAGGATTATTTTTTAGGTTTGCAGTAAATTATACGCAGTCGAAACCGGAAAATTTTCGCCTCAAAAATACAGCCCTTGGGTTGTATGAAATGGTGACGTGGGACTAAACACTGTAATAAGAGAAATTTTTCGTTACAAAGGTTACAGAATCCGCAGACAGAATTAACTCGTTTGTTCAGTGACTTACATATTTTTTATCTCAGCCCCCCCCCCCTTATTTTTTTTAGAAATATATTTAACAACACTCGAAAGAATATCGTTTACACTTGACGATATTGTGCCTGTAGTGTTTTTTTTGTGCAAACAATATTTATTTGACAAGCAAAGCGTATCGTTGTTGTTGAAGGAGTTTCAAGAATTGCTCGTATTGCGTCTAAATCAGAATTAACTCTTTTTTCTCAAAAAACAAATCCAATAATACGTACGTTATCATAATGAATGGTTTTGTTTTATTTAACCCTGATTAAATCAAATTGATAGTAAAATCTCACTCTGAAAAAAAAGCTGTTACATAGATTCACTGATAGGGAAACATAAGAAGATATGTTGATCAAAATTATCAACAAGTTCCAGCAAAAAACGTAGCAATCAACAATTACAACAAAGGTTAAGTTTAAAAAGATTCATTTCTGTTTTTTTTGCCTGACAAGTTTTTTTTCATTTACTAACAATTACATTTACTGTATTACGAAGACAGCTACGGACAAAAAATTCACAAGCATTCGCCGTCTCTTATCCTTCTACAAGTTTGTATTTTTAGAAATTTACTCTTTCGATATTATGCCGGTCACGATTATTTAGTGGATGTCGAAATTAGAATAAAATAAAACTAACTTATAACTTATAATCGGTGCTATAATGTTTGATTCATGTTGAGTAATGGTAATCATATTCATGAGATAAACTTTTAATCACTATCAGCAGCAGCATTGCAGTTTTTCCTCGATTGCACACGAATAGAAATGTACGAACAGAAGTATACAATAGACGACGAGAGACCTGCGGCACTCTGCTCCACATACAGTAAATGTGGTATTGTTGCTTTCACCAGCATGTTTTCTTTCAAGACATCAGTTTTTATCACGCTCTAACAGCAGCTTTAGAAATTGTTCAAGGAAAAGGGTTGTTACAAACTTTTCGAAAGATCTTTACCTTCGAGACATCAAATTAGTCTAAGTTCATGACATCAAATATGAATTGACCTGTTGGACGGGGAAACTCTGTCAATTTTATTTTTATATTGATACAGAGAATGTCAGGGAATGGTTGGTGTCCATTCACATCGTCTGTGCTAGGAACGCTCGCATGTGATTGGTTCGTTGTTCCCGTAAATTTGTCCTTGAAACTTTTATCGATTTTTACCGCGTAGCAATGAAATAATATTGATAACTAGCGTATTACAAAATTGTCCAACATTTTAACTATCCAACAACATATTGGTTAGTGTTATCCATTATGTGGTTATGCTCTTAATATCGTTTGAAATCTGACGCATCATTTGCCAGTTCAATTTACAATTTTACAGAATGCATGTCAGTAGGTATAGAAAACAAAGACGTAGTCCCACGTCAAAAACAATCATAACTTTTCTTGTCGATATTAACGTTTTATCAACGGTGACTAGAGCAAGGCCTCCCCAGCTGGTATCGAGGCACAATGCTGGCCTAACAAGCCAGTTGTCGTAGGTCCGAGTCTCGGCTCAGGAGAGACTGTTAGTGTCAGAGGGATCGTAGCGCTAGCCCCGCAATTGTCCTGTACACTTAACAGTTGGCTGCGAAGTCTGTGTATAGTAAACAGAAGGTCAAGTTCCGAATCGGAATGTATGACCAAGGCTTTGCTTTGCTTCGACTAGAGCAAGGCAAGTGTCCTCCAGTGTCTCCATACATCTATAGTTTCCTTTAACAACATTTTTGAGTTGTGCGTTCATAATTAAACTAGAGTAACTATCACAATAAAAATTCAGAATACAGGCAAATGGAATCAAAATTCATATATTTGCAAATGTAAATAGTTCACACAACATTTTTACTATAATTTTCAATTTTTTAATTCATAATTGCAGAAATCAGCAGTTTAGAACCTTTTCATTACTATTCTTGGAACATTGATTAGTTTTTCTTAAATTGAAACTTTTTTTCAATTAATGATTATTCCCGCAGGAGGCGTGCTAGTGGCCATTTCGGTCGTGGTAGTTATATTTACAGTTGCTTCTGGAGCTGCGGTAGTGGTACTCGCCACTAGTTGTCCTCTGCAAATTTGCACTATTTGCGTGCGGGCTAAATCTAATGATGTGTAGAGCAGCTTTGTACCTTCGTTCAAACATTGCTCGTAGCCGACATTTAGTGCGTGTAACTCCGCCTCAAAATCGTGCAGCTGGTTATACAACACATCTACGACAATGGTCGGATCGTTGGAAAGCTCCTCCATTCGGGCGTTTAGTTTCTCAATGATGCTCTTTGGGTCGTAGAAGATGTTTTCTCCTTCGAAAATACCAAACAATCCCGAGGAACTATAGTCTGATTCGTTATGTTGCAGCGTGTGGCGAAAACGAGTTACAGTTTCGGTGAAGGAGTCATCCACGTGGTTAATGCAATGTGTGTACGAAACACCAACAAGGTTTACACTCATATCGGTACTAGAACGGACGAATTCCAGGCAGCTCGGATTAACTGCTGCTGATTGTGCTTGAATTATGCTCAAAATTTCTCGTTCCTCGCCAATAGCTGTAAGAACAAACTTTTTCTTTATTTCAATGACCCGTTTTTCTAGCTGTTGGACCAGAGAGGAACCGTTCAGTCGAGCATTGGTAAATTGGTGATCAATGAAATCCTGAAGTTCATTTTGCAACGGACTTAGTTTTTCCATCGTCTCTATCACTTGTAGTGAGGCCTCGCGTTGGCCCTGGGCAATGGCGCAAACTGCGAGTAGCACCAACGATACCTTTGGCAACATGTTGATCTAGAGTTTTTTTTTGTTGAAGATTCGATACAGACAATCTGAAGTGCTGGCGTCTACTGAATGCAAGAGATCTCCAGTTTGCATTTTATACGAACAAATGCAACTTAGTGCGGCTTTGTCCCTTGCTACATGTACAATTTGTTCCACTGACAGATTTAGGCCAATTTGTCATTCCCGTGATTCATTTTTATATCGGGAATTCTACTGGTACCGTTCTACTGCTTACCGTAATTGTGAGTTCGTCTTCCGGTTGATAAATTGATGTTGATAACAATTGTATTACACTTACTAAGTGAAATAAATATGGAACGAAGCGCCCAGATTAAGGTCAAGATCAAATAGAACGAACGAGTAGTGAAAGTAGAAAAGATTTCCCGTTCGACGTCAAGATAACACTTTATCTAGCCTAGGTATTCCCCTTGCAGAAGGTCATGGGTGTTTTCGTTTGTCTCCCCCGGCTGAGTGCGAGTCATCTTCAGTTTTATTTGTAAAGTATAAATAATATAAAGTTTTCACTCGTGATTCACTAAATTTGATAAATTTTTGCTATTTTCAAGAATTTACGCTGCCATCAAAATAATTATAAGTACGAGTAACGTGGAGACCAGTAGTCTATTTTGAACCATTTCCAGTATGGGGCCATCCACATACCATGTGGACTGATTTTCAACGATTATTAACCACCCCCTCCCCCCAGTGGACAAATGCCCATATAAATTCTTTTTTTTATGGACCGTGGACATTCCACAACCCCCCCAAGCTGTCCACGTGGTATGTGGATGGCCCTTATGGGGTGTTGTCGTGTAAATAAGCGTAACCAAGTTTTCAACGAGGGTTTCTTTACCCGGTGTTGGTCTCTTGGTTACTGGCAATATTTGGTTAAAAGTTAGAGAAAACAGATGAAAGATGATAGTGGGGTTATTTTTGCAAGACAAGAATATAAATGGGCTGATTTCCAAGAATAACCTTATATTTTCGTTTCATTTTAACTTCATCTCGAAGTTTTCAAATTTTGGAATATTTTTTTAAAATTATCTTGTTTACGATCAATCGTCAAGGAAAACTCATTTCCACCTCATCATACTTGAATAAACCTTTTCTGGCAAGGTTATTTTTTATTATTAATGGGTCATTCCATACGTAGTGACCACTAAAAAGCACGAACTTGGACACGACCATCACAGATTTTGCTTCTTTTTGTTGGGAGAATTATTCATCTACTGTCACTTTGGAAAAATCCCAAATTTGGTGTCGATTGGAATACCCCCCGCTCTGTGGTACCCCCTGTTTATCCCAAAGTCACGAATTTTTTGTTCAAAATCTCTTTTTTTTTCTTACAATTCATAGACGTAAGATGTCCGAAAAATACTGATAGATAATTTTTAAAGAAAATAAACCAAGGAATCCAGAAGAAAATAAGTTTTGACCGGAAGTGTTGCCAGATAAATTATTTTTGTATTTGAAAACTAAATTTACATTTTTCGGCAAATGCAACCATTTTTATTTCAAATTTGATAATTTCATCGTATTTCTTGGAAAATTTTACATAAGAAACAGCTATAATTCCAAGGTAATATAAGCCAATCTCGAGATATAACATTTTTACAAAAAAAGTTGTAAACTTCGTAATTAATTTTTTTTTCCATTTATAGACGTAGACACCCGGAAAATAGTGATGGGTGAATTTTGAAGAAAATAAACCAAGGAATCCAGAAAAAATATTATTTTTGACCGGAAGTGTTGCCAGATAGATTATCTTTGTATTTCAAAACTAAATTTACATTTTTCGGCAAATGCAGCTAATTTTATTTCAAATTTGATGGTTTCATCGTATTTCTTGGAAAATTTTACGTAAGAAACACTTATCACTCCGTGGTATTATGAGCCAATCTCGAGATATAGCATTTTTACGAAAATAGTTCTGAATTTCGTAATTAATTTTTCGTAAAAATGTTATATCACAAGGTTGGCTCATATTAACACGGAGTGGTAAGTGCTACTTACGTAAAATTGTTTGAGAAACACGATGAAACCATCAAATTTAAAACAAAATTAGCTGCATTGGCCGAAAAATGCAAATTTAATTTTAAAATACAAAAATAAAATAAAATTCTTGCTAGCAAAATCTTCGCGAAAATTTGGTTATGCGCTACACAAGTATTTCGCCACCTTTAGTTTACAGTCCATATGAAGAAGCGAACTAAAAATCAAACGGAGCTGTCAGAGTTTAATAGCTCAGAAAAGTTAATTTTTCTCCAGTGGTTCTTTTTTGACTAGTGTATGCATGCGTGAAAAAAGGAAGCCTTAGTAAAAAAGATGCCACCCACAACCTTCGATTTTGTTGGATCGAATTTGTTTACAGTTCCAAGCAAAGTGGAATTTTGACAATTTATGTTTTCAACGTGCGAAAATGAACATTTTTTAAGAGATTTTTACTTCGCTCGGAACTTTAAACAGGGTTTAACAATTGACACTGTTGTGACTATCAAGACATGACTTTATATAATCCTATAACAAAAACAAAGTTATATAAATCCAAGAATCATTCTGTTTTCTAATAAAAAATTCTCTAGAACAGGAAATTTAGTAAGTTAGTTTTGTAAAATATAAGCTATGAAATTACTGAAAAAATGTTTCTTTAAATTTCGCAGTTTTCGAATAATAGGAAGTAGAGAACTCAATCTTGCTTTTGATTAGGAGTAAACCACTGACGGGAAATAGAACAAAACGTAAAAAAACAATATCGCACGCTTAGCTTTGGGGCTAATAGCGGTCTCGATCAACTAAATTAGTTGAGAGAATCGAGAGTTATCGATATTGTTTTTGGCACATTTTGTATGTGTAGGATAAGTACAACGATACAACGATACAGTGCTGAGTCGAGAAAGTTTACAGCTCGAAAAGATCCTCGACTCGATCGGGAATCGAACTCGATATCACAACCGTGTGGGAGAGCTAGCCGACCGACATCGCTAACCACAGAGCTACGGGGACCGCGTAAAAACGTAAAATTATTCCGATTTTTTGAACGTACCCAAAACAAATAGAAATGATACCAAATATAAATGTCACGGAATATTCCTAAAAGTTATGTTCGTACAGTTTTTTCCTGATGGGCGTGAATCAAACAAAGCAAAAAATACCAGCTTTGTTGGCTATCTGAAGTGTGCTGTGGTCACTTGTTAGATTGTTTATTTTGAAAACTTCTATTTAGGTTATTTTTTTTTCAACATTATCAAATGGAATTTTTGAGATCTATGGGTTCATAATATCAAGTTACAATACTGAAAACACGAATAAATTGAATATATATTACAGGGAATTTGGACAATACCTGGTGTTATATACATTTCATCATTGCTGAATAATAAGAGGGTCGATCTGCTACTATTGTTTGCTACTCACCTTGTGTACGGTGACTCGGTGCTGTGCTGTTTAAATTGCCTGCAGTGAAGAGTACCGTGGTAAGCAGCAGAAGTATCATCCTTGAGAAGGAGAGCGGCTATATAAGGTAGTTTTTTTTTTGTTTTTTTTTGTTTAATGTCGGTTTTATATTCGGGTCTGCAGAATTGAATTTTTCGTTCAGCATGAATGGAGAGGAAGCTGACTCCTGCTATTCCAAAGCCAGTGGCGCGATCGATTCCTCGTTTGATTCAGGCAGTTACAAAGTGCCGCGGGTCGGAAAAGCAGCCCCACAAGACCTGGTATATCGGGTAAAGCTGCACCCGAAAGGATATCCGAGCCCCTGGGTTGTATTTTTCCGGCCCAACCTAAAGGCGTTGAATACAGTGCAGATTTGTAAGGAGCTGACACAGTGGTCGGCCATGACCGAAATTATTATAGTCTGCCTAAATAAACTGCGTGTTTTGGTGTCAAACCTCAAGCAAGTAAAAGAGATTGCTGTTTGTGAGCTTTTCACATTGGAGCACCACACAAATACCAAACTCGCGCAGTCGAGATTGACGGTGTGGTCAGCCATTAAATTCAACTACCAAATAGATGGTCAAGCATTGAACAGAGTTGATTACGTGAAAGATCTTGGCGTGACTCTCGATTCAAAATTAACTTTTGATCGTCATCGCACTATGATTATTTCAATCGCCAGTTAGGCTTCATATCGAAATTTGGACGTGATTTCCAAGACCTGTACTGCTTCAAATCATTATACACTAAAGTCACTTTTTACGCGGGGGATGCATGCCGCGTAAAAAAAACCGCGTAAATTCCGGAATCCGCGCAAAAAACCGCGAAAATTCCTGAATCCGCGTAAAAAAAACCGCGTAAATTCCGGAATTCGCGTAAACAAACCGCGTAAATTCCGGAATCCGCGTAAAAAAAATATGTGTATTGTTCTCTTGTCCGTCCTATCCTCAAGTCCGCCAACCTTGTTTGGATGCCACGATTGGAGTATACGATTAGAACTTGTGCAACGTAGGTTCATACGTATAGCTCTTCGAGACTTACCTTGGCGACAACCTGACAATCTTCCACCGTATGCAGATCGTTGTCATTTTCTCAATCTGAATACCTTGAAACGCCGCCGCAAGATACAAGTATTATTTTGTGGCAAAGCTGTTGAATAATGAGGTAAACTCTCCAAAACTCCTGTCGTTGATAAATGAACCACAAAGAACTCTTCGACCATCTTCGCTATTAATAAATCACTCTAATAGTACGAACTTTGGTCACAATGAACCCGTTGCCTGGTGCGAATATGACACGTATTTCTGAATCTCCAGCGCAAGCGTTTTAGATTTAACCTTATATTCGTTATCGATACGGTTGGATTGCACATGAAAGCTAATCTCAGATCCCTATTGTAATAAACACTTACCTAACTCAATTCCAATCGCCATTGCACGCTAGGCCAGGAATAGAATCTAGCGGTACGACATTATTAGCGCTCTCAGGGTTTGACCAATCGGTTCCCGATTTTCTACAAAGTTTCTTGGTATAGTTAGGGCTTCATTTTGGATGTTTGAAAAAGTTCGGAATTTAGCCACGAAGGTGGCGTTGCGATGCCAACTTCTTCCTCTTACACGCTAGAGCTTTGAGGTTTTCGACAAAGTTGTAGATCTTTAAGTTCTATGAAACTTCACAAAGCATACCAAATTTCTAACTCTTCAAGTTTCAGAGATCTACGAGTTTTTATAAAATTTGTCTGACATTCACGTTTTAATATGTGATAATTTTATGAGTTCACTCGAATTATTATTTTATAATTTTTTTCTCGATAGAAATTGAAAAATTACGTCGTTTTCTTCCGAGTACAGAAGTTTTTGAAGTACTTAAGTGAAAATATCACACAAAATTTGAAAAAATACAAAATTTTGTGAATAAGATTTCTCATAGGTTAGCAAGTATTAGCAAACCATGATTTTTTCTAAAAATTGTGCATCGAAAAATCTTTATTTTCTGAAATTTTGAAAGATGTATTTTTTGTGTTATTGTGATGTTTCAGTTTGAATATAACCATAGGTTTCATGTAAAAATACAATTGCTATGTATTTATTGCATGGAATACACAGCCCAGTACTCTGATACTCTATTCAACCTATTTGCAGTCTTCAGCAAAGTTTATCAGTGTAATAAGAACTTCAACTTGACGTTCAGTATAGTTCACGATTTGGCCGCAGAGATGGCGCTTCGACACCAATTTTTCACTCTTACACGCTAGAGCTCTGCAGTTTTCGACAAAGTTTCAGATCAGAAAATTTTATGTAACATCAAAATTTGTAGGCGGTGGAATTTATTTCGTCCATGTTATTGTTATCCGTGCTCGGGAAGCAAGCCAATAGCGAGGGAAATGTATGGGTAAGCTTGACCTTGGAAATTTTCACCTTTTTCCACCATTGAGCAGTAAAGCAACAATGTTGAACATTATAGCAAACAATTGTTACACATTTTATCTATCCACCGACATAAAAATGACTAAGATGCATTGAGTCGTTCGCTTGCTATAATCGTTTGAAATCTGACGCAACATTTGCCAGTTTCATTTTCAATTTCACAAAATGTAATCTAGTATAGAAAACAAAGACGTAGTCCTACGTCAAAACTTCTGTACTCGAAAGAAATGATAGGGCTTCATTAGGGATAGGGCTATACCAAAAAACCATACCAAGATACCAAGAAGATTCAATTTAACTTTTCATTATTTGCGCGGTGTTCGTTTGTTAAAATTTTTAAACACTTTTCATACCAAAAAAGTAGTGAAAATAAAACATTATTAAACAAATAATATTCATATAAATTTTCAGACAGTTCGAATAAATTTTTAAAAGTTATATGCTTTGATGTATGATTTCGTATAAATATTTTTCAAGCTAGCACAAATCTGACCTAGTATTTTTGAGAAAATTCAAATATTTTTTGATTAAATCGATAGTTGAAACAGTTGCAAACGCTGCTTATATGCGGCAACTCGATCCCAGCTCGTTTTCTTCATAGACTCTGTATATCGTGTTTATAAAATTTCTCCGTTCTGACCATGCTCTAGTGGAGATAAAGTAATTAAAAGTGGAAACGACTTGCACGAGAAAAACAATCATATGATTCGCATGTTCCGCGTATCACGGGTAACTCCCAAGCTTTATCGTGTGCATTAACGTTATCCCCCTGCTCGAAAATCCAATAGAGAAGATTCGCGACAAAGATAAATAACCATCTTTTTCTTTGAAAAAAGATAACAATCACCAAAGTCGTAAATTCATCTCTCGTCGCTGAAAACAAATAATGTGTATCTAGCGTCTGTGGGCCACGTACCTACTTGTATCACATGTCCATCAAACATTTCGGTCTGCCGCAGCGGAAATTCCATTCAGTAAGCCGCATGAATTAAATCGTATAATAAGCAGTTTCGGAAGTATTACAATAAAAAAACGTAATGAAAAACCTAATCCTGTTTGTTACTCTGTTCAGTGCTGGTGCCATTGCCCAACGGCAACCTTCAAAGGATGTTATCAACAAATTCCGCGAAGTGGCACCACAGTACCTAAACTTACTGAAAGCAGGAGAGACGGAATTGGGAAAAGTTCGTACAGAAGCATCGGATTTAATTGGAAAGTTTCACGATGACATTATCGCTGAGAAGGAAAAGTTCGTTCTGGGCGCGATAGGCAACGAGAGTACCGTGCACTATCAGATCACTAATCAGCCTGTTGCTGTGGACAGGACTTGTTTGGGGTTTTTGAACATCAGTTTAGATATGAGTATGAATTTGGCGGGTGTAGGGTTCACTAACTGTATCAATAGTGTGGACGAAGCTTTCGATAAGATCGTTGTCGAGTATTACAGCAGGTTGGGAGTACAGGAAGCCCTTATCAGTGAATTGCGCCTGTTGGATGTCTTCCGTGGGGACAATGTGTTCTACACTCCGGAGAACATAATTAACAAACTAAGCAAGAAGCTGACCGATTTGAAAGTTAGTCCAACTGGTCTGGTTGCAGATATGGAACAAGTCAAGTTAGTTTTGGCTAATGATTTGGCAGCGATCCATTTGGTGTACGCTGGATGTATGAAGCAAGCGGAGGTGATGCTGCAAAATGGTATCGCAATGGTTATGATGCAGTTAACTTTTACTTGTCTGGGGCAAGTAGTGGTATAAATGATCATTTTTGTGGAATTACAGGAAAATATAACAATTAAACAAAATGAAATTGGTTTTGATTAATACCTATATGTAACTCGAGCAACCTGTTTCAGTTTCCCTATAGCATACACTGTTGATTGTGGATGTGTTTGGTAGAAATTGGGGTGTAGAGGTAATAAACTGGAAATAAATAAAATTAATGTGTACCATCAGCCGGTGTGAGATTGTGCCAGTGGGGGCGAGATTGAGCCATCCAACCCGTGACTTGTCAGCTCTTTCTTGGTTTAGTATTCGAGGAAACTAATTCAAGGAAGATTGGTCTTGTGGTCGCCATGGGATGGCTGACAAACAATGGGTTTGTGTGGCACAGCCTCACCCCCACTGGCACAATTTCACTCCGGCTACGGAGTGCCAAGCAAAGAATATAAGTTCGCTTATGGATTTTGTTATTACAATATATGTATAATATAAAATGGATGAGTTCTCAGAATGCAATATATGTTTTTACGAGAGCATATGACACATTCTACCGTGACGTTACAACGTTTTGACTATTCTGTTGGCATCATTTTAATTCTAACTTGTATTTTGTTCATGAAACCCTTTGATATTATTACAGATTCGGAAAGTAGACAAAACTTCCTATAAGAATAATGTATAAGATATTTGTTTACTATGTTTATATTACCTTGGGGAGTGAAAATGTAGCGTGACGTTACAACGCGCGAGAAATTGAGGTGTCGGGACTTTTCTTACAAAAGTCAAAAACTCTGCTCTGTTTGGAATTGTATAACAATTTCTTATTCCACGACTTGATAACAAATAATAATCGAACATTTTGCCATGTTTAGAGTGCCTATAACTGGTAACATCTATATTTGAGAAGCTTTTATATTTCGTGACGTTGCAACGCTCAATTTTCAGCAAGGGGTATTCTCACTCCGTTGTAACGTCACGAAAATATGAATCAGTCGATATCCATTATTTATCACATATTTCTTAGACATTTTCATAAGAAATAGTTCAATATCTGATTTTTTCTATTTCTACTTCTACTTTATGCACTTGGTTTGTGGGGTTATCCATAAGCTACGTAACAAATTTACTTTGTCGTTTAATATTTGGGAATGCAGAACCAAACTTAAATTTGGAGATTTTCAGTGAAGGAATGTGAGTTATGATCAAATCAATTCTTTTCATAAGTGACATATGTATCATAAATATTCTCAAAAGTGTCTTATATGACATTACGTTTAAAACATTAAATTTATTTTTATTGTAGTTTTTTCACAATGTCTGAGTACGTTAGCAATTTATTCAGCATTTATATTAAAAACAAGTTTGCAAATGTGTCCTTAATTCCAATAAATACAAGAAACCTTTCAAAAATTGTAACAGTAACGCAAAAATGCCGCTTTTTAGCTTTTTTCGCTCACGTAATATTTTCTTGATTTTTGAAAAATCACACTACTTATTCAAGAAAATTTATGAGCGGGGGCCTAGTGTGGTTGGTAACGTCTCCGCCAACCACGCTCGACGCCTGGGTTCGAATCCCACCGCCGACATAGGTATCGATAGTTGTGAGGTGGCGTGATCCACTCACAACCAACCCAACTGGTCTAGATTCAATCCTAGCCGACACCGGGAGATTTTCTGAGGCGAAAAATCTCTGGGATCACGCCTTCCATCGCATGAGGAAGTAAAGCCGTTGGCGCCGGTCCGTTAATAAACGGGTCGTGAGTTAGGGTCCTGGGTGTGGAGTCGCCTCCCTGGGCGTCGGTGATTGGCCACAACAGTGGCGGAACTAGACCGACGGAAAATAAGCGAGAATAAAAAAAAAATATTCAAAAAAAATTCGAGTGCATTTTTGCCGCTGAAGATTTTTTCATCTAGACTTGCCCTAAAAATAAACAGCTGGCTTATTCCACGATATGGTGTTGGTCGTTCAAAAATGTTCTTCTCATCGTTAACGCGGAAGTTGACAATTTTCAATCCCCCCTCACGCAATGCATTGTAATATCATATAATAGAATAATATTAGAATTTTTTAGAATGTAACGTTACTCATGGATGACCCATAATAATTTAAAACATTAAATTATATGGATTAATGTTTTTAATTTTAGTTTAATAATTAAATACATTAATCCATTTTACAAAATTAGTTCTCTGTTATATGCCAGATGTAACGTGAACTAATTTAGACGCATCAAGTAAGTTTTCAAACATAGACGAATATTATATAAGGGGAGAAAAAAATTTCGTGACGTTACAACGCAAACTAAACCCGGTTGTAACTCAAGTTGTATTCAACCTAGCTGCGATCTTTTAGTATCAAATTCAAGGAATTTTTGAGTATAAAGAGAAAACAAAATATTACTTTGATTAAATGTAAGGAGTTCCCATGAAGTAAAAAACTGTACTTTTTTCGTGACGTTGGCCTAAGATCAACATATTTGAAATTTCACTTCAAAACCCTTTAGGCATCGAATAAAGCACTTATTTCACAGTCATCTAACATAAAAAATGTATTATGAATACATACTCCTGATCATTTGTAACTATTTCAAAAATATGTAACCAAAAACGCTTGTTTTTTGTTAATTTTACTTGAACTTTGCAATTAGTTTTCTACAGTTTCTTAAACACTATAAATTTGACATTTACGTTTTTGGAAGGTTCAAACACTATAGAATCTAGGAAAAATATTTACATTGCTGAAATATGCATTTCAAAAATTGGTTTGTTGGTGTAGCTTCGCAGAGAATGTGTCATATGGACCGATCAACGAAAATAATATTTGATATAATATAATGAAATGCGCTGAATTCAAAATATATTTTTAAGATTTGGTCAGACAGCACCTGCTTCAATCCTGGAAAGATAATCTTATTCTGGTGTTGAATTGACGCATGAATTTTAAATCATTTAAAATGCAAGTTTTTGTTTGAAATTTAATACTAAGTGATTATTACGATGTTAACACATCGATACATAATAAATACAAGAATTCAGTTTTCTGGAAAACGAGAACAGATTCGCACTTTTTAAGAAAGAGAGGGCAATGTCACTAAAAGCGAGGAGTCAAATTGACGCAGACTATCTTTCTAGGGTTAAAAAAACATGGCTCACAAACCGTTAAAAAAACTTTATTTGATTTCCGTTTTTTATTCAAAATTTAGTATCCGAGAACGCGCTTTCAGCCATTTTGCCGTTGGCTCTTTTGAAGATTTTTTCTGCTTTTAGTGCTGTAGAATAATCTATGAGTTTTGATGCCCCTAGTGTATGCACAAGTACGTCAAAAGTCCCCACCAAGCCCCTACCCGTTTACCCCGAAAGTGAACCATGCACTCCCTTCCATTGTCGAATTAATGGAGACGCCAAGTTAATAATAATAAATAAACTTTTATATTCTAGTTCGAATGCAAAATATATAAAAAATACAGTATTGAAACTTATTTCTCTTTAATGCAGATGTTGATACAAGAATAAAAAAGATTTATGCTTGTTCCAGTTCTTGAAACTAAAAAATACCATGTTTTTATTATAGAAGATAAATATTTGCATATCAGTGAATATTATGATTAAACATGTAGTCTAGAAAATTGAGTGTATTTTTCCCTTTAAAAGAACTGCTTTCAGTGACATGAATTCTGTACAACGTTGTCAACCTAAAGCAATAATGGTATGCTAATGAATACGATTTCCTCAAGGTGGACCAAGCACACTCTGTGGTTCGTTCTCCGGACACGACTCGAGAATAATATTTTACCGCTGAAAGACTGCGACTGCATTAGACTGTTTAAGATAACTGCTGCCGAAGTAGTCCCTATAAAAAGGAAAAAAAAAAGATTTAAATTTTGCTTTCGTTCATAAACTTTATCTGTTACCTGAACGATTATATAAAACTACTTTTACCTTTCTAGTGCAATAATAAAAAAATCTCGCGTAAGAGTTTCAGCAAATATATTAAATACCAATATAGTTCACTTACGTGAAATTATGGAGACAAATTGAAAATGACAGAAGCGTTAGTCACCTTTTCGACCGCTAGGTGCGCCACTTCTGATTTTGTTCTACACGACATGCGAAATAGAGTAACTTTTGACAATAATATTACCCTCATGGGTACACTGAAAAAATTCACATTTTATTGTGAAGTGGACTCGGCCGAATATTTTATAATAATAAAGTTCGCCTATGCATAAGGCAATCCATGGGTGGTGTTCCACGGTTTGTACGTTTGTCGACCTCCGACAATATTTTGAGTTGTAGAATGGCGACTTCCGGTGACTGGGAAACTGCCGAAAATGACCAAATACCACCTAATATGGGTGTTTTTTTAACCAGAATGACGCTCAGAGGCCAGAAATTGTCTCGAAATGCCAGTTTGAAATCCAAGATGGCGACTTCCGGTTTTTGAAAAATCAGACAAAATTTTGAATTGTAAGATGGCGACTTCCAGTGATTGGAAAAAGAGGAAAATGACCAAATACCACCAATATGGATGTTTCTTTAACTAGAATGACGCTCAGAGGTTAGAAATTGTCTCTGAATACCATTTTGAAATCCAAGATGGCAAATTCCGGTTTCTGAGAAACAGCGCGATATGACCAAATACCATCCAATATGGGTATTTCCGAAATCGTGATGATGCACTGAAACCACAAATCGACCTCAGACAACATTTTGAGTAGTAAAATGGCGACTTTTGGTGACTGGAAAACTGCCGAAAATGACCCAAAAACAACCAAATATGGGTGTTTCTTTAACCAGAATGATGCTCAGAGGCCAGAAATTGTCTCCAAATGCCATTTTGAAATCCAATATGGCGACTTCCGGTTCCTAAACAACAGTGGCAAAGACCAAATAACACTCATTATGGGTATTTCCGGGATTGTTATGATGCACTGAAGCTACAAATCGACCTCAGATAACATTATGAATTGTAAAATGACGACTTCCGGTTAATGGGAAACTGCCGAAAATAACCAAATAACACCCAATATGGGTATTTCTTCAACCGGCCGATTTCCATCCAATATGAGATGTTTCGATACCAGAATGATACACAGGAGCTAGAATCGACCACAGACAACATTTTGAATTCTAAGATGGTGACTTCCGGTTTCTGTAGAACAGCCGAAAATGACTAAATAACACCTATTATTGGTGTTTCTTAAACCAGAATGACGCTCAGGGGCCAGAAATTGTCTCCAAAAAAAATAGCCTAAAGGGACCAAATACCACCCAATATGAGTGTTTCTTTAACCAGAATGATGCATGAAGCTAAAAATTGACCTCAGACACCATTTTGAATTGTAAGATGGCAACTTCTGGGAAACAGCCGAATACTACTGCATATGAATATTTCCGTAATCGAAATAATGTATAGAAGCCAAGCATTGACCCTGGACACCATATTGAATTCGAAGATGATCACTTTCAGTTTCTGGAAAACAACGAAAATAACTGAATACCACCCAATATGAGTGTTTTCGAAATAGAGGTGATGTACTAAAGGCAAAAGTCGAGGATGTTGTCATTCCGATAAAACCAATAATTTCAAACGATATAAACAAATCGCAAGAAATCAATTAATTTGGAATGTTGAAAATTATTGAATTAAACACAAAAATAGGCGGGACGAAGTTTGCCGGGTCAGCTAGTAAATACATAAATATGCTGGTTAAAGCAAAGCTGCAAGTGATGAATACGAAGATTAGAACTCGAGAGCAAAAAATTCGGAGGGATAAAAAAAAACAAAAAATACTTTCAACACGAAGAAAACTAAACATTAAATAATAGTTTTTGCGTAACAGTTGTTATCACTTATTATGTTTGTTTTGTTGAATATCTTTTATATATAATATAATAAAGCTTTTAAACCAATTACAACATGATATGTATCCATACTTAAATTGTTAAATTGATAGAACATTCAAGTGTTATCTAAGCTAAAAGTTGCACAACAACCTTATACGACTATTGACAACCATTGTGCGGTTTCTCCTTTTATCTTTTCATTTAATTGTACACTTCGTGGCCTGATTATTGAGCTTGAGCTTGACGGCCGCACATTTCGTAGTTGCTTCCCGTGATGGATCTGAGCTAGTGAAGTTACACAGGGAACCACGTATATAGCAACTTGGGATTAGTTTACCATTTACACGTCGTGGCCTGATTATTTGTATATTTCTTCTTCGTGCCTCGATAAGCTACATCTATTATATTATCAATATTTAACTCCCGGAATGGCGTTAGTTTTACATACAAACAATATACGCACGAAATCTGCAACATATTTTTTTCTGTGAAAGTATGAAATTGAGTCAACTAAATCTAAAATTGAGTAAATTCAGTTTCGTGTGTGAGAATGTCACACGCTCACAGAAATTCAACAACAATGCACAGTGGTACAGTAAGGCAATGTAGGCGGACACGAGTTTTTCGATGCGATTTTGTGGTTTTAGAGTAAAATTTTTTTCTAAGAACTTGTTTCTTAAATTTAGTCTATTTTTTGTATGCAAACGAAAATTGGGGTGGTCCTGAAATCGACTAAATGAAAAAACTAACTTTTTATTTGCATAAATAAATGTATACATTCATCGGCACAGTTGTAGATCAACTAATTTTAAGCAACTTTCGGTATTTCTTCACAATATTTATACAATATTTGTTCTATCAAATGATCCCAGAAAATATTATTTATGTTTGCCCTAAACGGAGACATCAATATATCAAAAGGGCCTATTTTTAAAATAGAAATAGTGAACTCTTCATTTGTATAAAATATCGACAATGTTTTTTCGTCAAAATTGGCGTATTTTTGATTAAAGTTACCGAAGAAAACTTTGTTTTTAAATTTGAATTGAAAAAATAGAGCGAAAAGACTGTTTTTGGAAACCAAATTGCATGTCTACAAAAAAGTTTTTTTACAAAGTTACTTAGAATTAGTTGGTCTACAAGTTTGCCAAAGAATGTTTTATTTCGTTGATTTTAGGACCACCCTAATTTTCATTCGCACATGAATAGAGGACTCTGTATAAGAAAAAACTTTTTACAAAAACTATGGCTTTAAACCGCAAACCAAAATCGCAACGAAAAGCCTATGTCCGCCTAAATTGCCTTACTGTACCACTGTGCAATGAGTTTAGTTACCTTTTTCACCACAAGAGGGGGTGTTCCCTGTCTGTCTTCACGGGAATATATGGGAAATTCGAGAGTTAACTATATTGTTATTTTAAGATATTTGGTTTCAGTGAAACTTGCTTTTACGGAACGTGACAATGTGTTTTTCACTTCGATGGCCTGTCTGGGTACTCAAGTTGCTCTCACTGGAAAGTCACGTTGGCTGATCTGTTATTAGAAAAAACCGCAGACCCTTCCGGATGGAAAAACCTTCATCCCAAAACATGTATTGCAACTATTTGTATGAATGATATCATCTTATCAACTACCAAACTACATGCTTACTTTTGGATAGCAAGATAAAAATCCCCGGCATCATAAATTAATGACAAAATTTTAAACAGTTTATTCTTCGCGCTCGTTCATTCCCTTACCGCTAAGGGCATATAAAATAGAAATTATGAGTATAACTTTATTCAGTTCACGAATCAACTTTAACTCAGTCATTCCAGTCATTCGAAAATGAAAATCTTACTAACATTGCTTGTCGTCGCAGCTGTGACCTCAGCTCAAAGAGAACCAGCCAAAAGTATTATTAGCAAATACAGGGAAATAGCTCCACAATATTTGAATCTATTGAAGACGGGCGAAGCAGAGCTGACAAAAACTCGTAACGACTCCACGGTCTTGATAGCTAACTTCCACGATGAAATTATTTCGACCAAGGAATCTTATGTTTTGGAAGCGATCGAAAAGGAAACTGGGTTGCAAAATCGAATCGGCAATAATACTGTACTTGAGACTCAAACCTGCTTAAGCTTTCTAAACACTAGTCTCGATATGAGCATGAATCTGGTGGGTGTTGGGTTCACTAACTGTATCAACAGTGTGGATGAGGCTTCCGACGCACTCGCGGCCAATTACTACCAGAATCTAGGAATACAGGAAGCGGGAATAGCTAAGCTTCGACTGCTGGACGTGTTTCGCGGTGATAACGTTTTCTATACACCGGAGAAAATCATCGAAAAGCTGAACAAGAAAATTTCCGCATTACCATTCAATCCCGACTCAATTACTGCCGAATTCGACCAAGCGAAGGACGCGTTAGTGAAGGAACTAAATGCCATTCGATCGAAAATATATTGGGTGCATGAACCAAGCGGAGCTGTTGCTACAGACTAGCATCGATTTGATGGCGAACCAGCTGAGCATCATTTGTGTGAGAAGTTCTGTTGAATAAGAATAATTCGGTCAATGTGTAATAAAATGTATTACAAACATAAGTCACGTGTAATTAAACTTTAAAATAAAATTTCACAGTTTTTATCGATATTAGTCTTTATCACTATATCTCGTATCTGTCTTCTGTATGTTTCTATAAACTTCTTGGCCTTTTTATTTAAATCCTATTCGATACACTTAAGTCGCTTTTTATGCGGGGGATACGTGCCGCGTAAAAAAAACCGCCTAAATTCCGGAATCCGCGTAAAAAAAACCCTCGTTAATTCTGCAATTCGAGTGAAGAGAAACCGAAAGTCGCGCAAAAAAATACCGCGTGAATTCCGGAATCCGCGTAAAAAAGCAGCGTAAAGAAACCCGCGTAAAAAGGGACCTTAGTGTACTGGTGAGATTTTCAAGGGTAAATAGCTTTGGCACACATTTCAAATGATGGGTCTCGTTTGCCTTTTTTCTCTATATACAAAATGTCAGTCTTTATGCATTTCAAGACGGCAAAGGAATTTATTATTTTCTCTTATTGTGTCTGTCATGTGAACAATTTATGCCAATCGAACTTTTTTGGATCATACAATTAGAGATATAGAGATTTGGTTTCATGGGACTGCAACCAAAGAGTAACATGGGACTACAACCAAAGAGTAACTGATGTAACAGCTGATAAATGAAAGCTAGTATAACATAGAGTCTACAATGAAATTCCTAAAGTGTACACGAGCCATTGATGCAGACCGAATACTTTAATTCCACTCATTCTAGATGCTAGAGTGATTTCTGGAAAAAGTTGTCAAAAAAATTTCACTTTAGCTTTCCATTTTCCTCGAAAATACACATAAGTTTTAAACAGTTTTAATGTCTCTAGCTTAGTTTTAATTGAAGCTTGCAAACATGAGCTGTGTTTTAATTTATTCAAGTCAATGATATTTTTATGTAAACACTTTTCTTTTAACTGATAACAAATAAAAAAAGTTGTTTTAAGAAGACAATTGAATACATACTTAGGATGGATTCGATATGCCTTTATTTTCAATATGAGATAGGCAAGGTTTGGTATTTTTCCAGTATTTTTCAAAACAAAGTCTCAAATTTCATCAAGGCATACGAAAATTTGAAAAAATAGATACATTGACAGCATGAACATAAATTTGCCGAAAAGCCATATGGAACTTTAAGGCCTCTGCCTGGCTGAACGCCATCGCGAGCGATCGAGCGAGATTTTTGCCGTAAGTTAATGAACAGCTCTACTTATGGCTGTTTATTTAACGCCATTTATTTTTATTGGTCTAAATCATGCTAAAACTATCCAAGAATCAAAATCTACATCGCCCAAGTACAGATCTAAACTCAAAGTTCGTTCAAATCAATTTTTCAATGTTTATACTCCAAAATCACATTTTTCGTTTAACTTGGCGATGCTCGTTTTTCTTTTTATTTCGAGGCTTTGTAAACTAGCAGAAGTTACCTACGATCGTTATCGTGTTTCAAATTTGAAGTATGGAGGTCTCTTCATCAAATTTCGACCGTTATAGCGTCTCTACAGAACGTGTTTACTCACAATTTCCCTTTGTTTAGTCGATCAGCCGTTCTCGTTGTGTACATTCTTTGTTTGAGTTTTTCTATACTTTTTAACTGTGAGTTATATTCAAAAGTACTTAAATATGAGTGACAAGTTTGAGTTTTGCGTGGGATCGGGCGCCAACTGTGTCAAAGTCGCTGAGCATCGCATGAGGCGCGAAAGAGGCTAGGCGCAGCCATACATCAGATGACAAAATAAAAGAAGTGGAAAATAAAACCCGAAAATAAATTACGACGCAGGGATAGCTGACTGAAGGTTAAACAAATTATTAGGGGCTTGGTTATTGCGATTCTTAAGATTTATAGCATTTTGAAACATTAAACGCGTTTTTCTCAAAACCATGTTTTAAAAATCGGCGAGCAGTAGAACTGAAAAAGTTTACATCCTGTCGTATACCAACTCTTTTGTACGGCACCGTAAACCATAAGCAAACAAATTTCGATTCAAACCACTGACCCGCGCAAGTAAGTTCCGTTGCTTACTGAAAGTCTAAGGCTACTGACATACTGAGGCGTCAAATGAAGCGAAGCGTTGAGCGTATAACAAGCGGAATAAACAGAAGCGTTGGGTGAAGCTTCCTATGACATACTGGAGCGAGCGTCGCAAATGCGTTGTGTTGTCATATTCCTAGATTCCAGCACCGGTTTTGTTTAGAGGAAATATGAATGCGTCCAATGAAGATTTGTTTGCTTCTTCGAGCACGGTAAATCATTTTTCCCGATAATATTTTCTATCCGAAAAATGACCTCTTTTTCTTTTTTTAAGATTTAAGACCAAAATAAAGCGAAATATAAAGCACCTGGCGATATCAGGTTTAATCTGACATGGTATTACTGCACTAACTTTTTATAAACATTTTAACATTTTCTAAACGAAAATGTATTCTATTTGCTTTTTTTCAATTACCAAACCAAAATAAAACAAATATAAAGCACCTGGCGATGAAAGATTTAGTTTGAACAAGGTATTGTTGATTGCGACAAATTTTCTCGCGAAAAATTCTTGTAGAAGTGCGCGGGTACGTCCAATCGCAGTAATATCTTCTACAAAAAGTGCGGAAATTGGATTTGCGCACTTTTTGTAGAAGACACCAACATGATTGGTTATACCCGCGCACTTCTACGGCGTTTTGCATGCATCTTGCGAGATAATTTCTCCCGCAATCGACAATATTACCGCGTAAGTATACGCGCGTCAAAACACTGCTTGTTCTGTTTCGCCGCCTCTACCGACGCGTCGTTGCCGCTCGAGTATGACCGGTTTGAGCGTTTCATATAGACGTTCGAAGAAGTAGCTCGGACGCCTTTGCGACGCTTCTTGCTTCGCTTCATTTGACGCCTCAGTATGTCATTAGCCTAAGATGAAATTGAATGACTGATATTTTTGTGTTCGGTAGAAAAAAGGATTGATCAGAGCACTGTACAGCACACTCGCTACCATGCCTTGCTGGGTGTACCGCAACGTTTGGTGCCTGATTCATACAGCACGCAAAATGCAGCGTTGCAATTTTAATGCTCGTCTCTCCAGCTGTTCTCCAGTAGGGGCCCAAGCTGGCCGCACATGTAACACATAGAATTAAATATTTTGGCAATTGCATTTGCCTATAAAAGCGAATGATTTTCAATAAAGCGACAGAATTAATCAATGAGCATTCCGCAGCGACTGGTCTACTCCAGTACGTCTCACCGGAATAAGAGGTTTTATCATTGCGAACGGTTTTGACTTTCGTCAACTCTGTCACCGCTAAGAAAAGAAACCCCTCGTTCCGCCGGATAAGTATTCGATTCAAGTATTAAGAAGTTGACCAAAATCCGATTGACTTGAAATTTTAACTGTAGCTTCTTCATTAGATTATCTAGTGAAGTACACACGATTTAAGCGATTGATTAACAACAACTAAAGTTATAAACAATCAATGTCGATTTTTTTTTGTCGAAACAGAACTTTTCTTTTCAAACCGTTGCCATTTTGCGAAGAAAAATTCTAAAAATATAATCATGTGTACTTCACTAGCGACACCTATGTAGATAATGAAAAAAATTTTGTTTTGGTTATAGGTGGAGTTGGGCACGACTTCTACTGCTCGCCGCGGAACAACTTTTGAAAAAAGCGGTTCACGGCAATCGCTGCACAACCGCCATTTTGTAACAAAAATAGCAATAAAAATATATTTTCTATTCTGCAAGAGTTGCTCAATCCAATGATATATTATTTATATACCTTACATCTCAAATGTCCTGTGAAAAAATCATGAAAAAAGCCTTGCTTTTTTGAGCATTTAGTATATATAACCCCTTAACTACGGCAAGAATCTCGCCCGATCGCTTGCGTTGGCATTCAGCCTGGCAGAAGCCTAACGCTTTTAAGGGTAGTGTATAACTGATCACTGCAACAAGAGGATGATTTACTGGGAACTGGCTCGACCCAAAGCAACAAGAGCAGCGGTTAGTTGCAAAAACATGTTTATTGTGTTTCTATACCCTCGCTCAATTCGATCGCAGGCTTCCACAGAAGACGGAGCAACAGAGGAAACCGGCGGACCGTACTGAACAGCATTGCTGAACATGTCCGTACATCCCAAGTAACACACGTTGGTATAGAATAGTTGACGTTACCTATTCCAAGACATCTCTATCACCAGAAAAGCGCAAAACATGAAGACTAATAGAACAAGTACCGATAACAGCATTAAAGCAAGCTAACTTGATAAAATTAAGTGGCAAAATACATCTCGAGTACTGATACGGCAATGCGCAAATCTGTTGCTATGACAACTGTTAACCAGCGCATGCGCAAATGTGTTGTGTCGGCGCAGTGCAACTAGATCGACAGTAGCTTTTATCAGTGGCAGTTTTAATCGATGACAAAAAATAATTTTCAACCTTTCAAAAAGAGTTGTTTTTTTGCTTGAATATTAAAATTGTTTTCGCATAGTTTCAACGTTATCTGGATATAAAATCTAACAAAACTAGTAAACGTTGTTATATATACAATAACAAAAAACTGAATTGATATTGCTTACACTGCAAGCGTTTTATTTATCTTTTAATGGCACGTTTTGACCCGCTTCGAATAAATATAGAAATCGTTCATATAATTTAAACATTAATTTGATCAAGTATTTTTAAGTTGATTGTTGAATGCAACGATTGTTGTACTGAGGAAAAGCATTTTACAGGTACGTAATGTTGTTATTAGATGGTGTAATGTCTTACGAAAAGACCAAGTGATAGTGATTGTTATTCTTGAACTCATGTTATTAAAAAACATCTCCAAAACCAGAAAAAATGAGCTTGTTTTCGAAATGCGGTTGTATTACTGATGAAAAACAACTTCAAACACAATATAATAACACAAGTTTTTAATTGCGCTTGTAGTACGCTTATATGACTACTTTCGTTGTAATCTATTTTCTAACATGTTTTGTGTGTTACTTGGGATGTTAGTGATTCTATCCGGATCTGGCGCGTTCGCTATCAGTCGTTTGGCCACTACTAACAGCACACTGTTGTGCGTGTGACGGTGGCGTGAGTGTATGATCGTTTGTATGTGAAAAAAAAAAGAACTAGAATCATCCAGTGTCATCTACAAATGGCAATTAAAAATGAGGATAAATTGAATGAAATTTGCCGGTGTCAGTATTTTTGGTCCTAAATTTTTTTTCTTCCTCTCGCCTAAACGTCGCTGTTAGTGTTATTGTGATTATTCCTTATAAGGAAATGCTTGTGTCGTCACAAAAAGAGATTTCGTACATCCTGGTGGTGAATCAAAAAGCTTGGGCCCAAGATACTTCCTTCAGGTACACCAGCTCTAACAGGCAATCTATATAATTTACCTTTCGAGTAGTTAACCTGAAGAGTGCGGTCAGTCAAATATCTTTGTATCATTTTTGTTATGCGAATAAGAAAACGAAAGTTGAACATTTTAGCTATTAAACCTTTATGTCGAACTCTGTCGAATGCCTTTTTTATGTCTAGAAGAGCAGCTCCTGTGGAGTAGCTTTCAGGTTTATTAGTTAGAATCATGTTAGTTACTTTTAAAAAAATTATATATTTAATATAAAATTAAATTCTCTTTAATATGTGTTATCATTCTATTATGAATTATTCTTTCAAAAAGTTTGCTTATAGAAGAGAGTAAACTAATTGATCGATAACTTGTTGCTTCAGCTGGTTTTTTTTTCAAGTTGAACAATTGGAGTGACTTTGGTATTTTTTCATTTTGCGGGAAATTATGGTAACTCAAAGTATTTGTTGAAAATTTCTACTAACAAATTCATGAAACTTTCGGGAAGTCTTCTGATGGAGATATGAAAAATCTCATCATCTGCTGGTGCTTTCATATTTTCGAAGGTCTTATTAATAGATCGTATTTCATTCAAGTTGTTTCCAGTGCCTCTTCAAAAGAAGTTCATGAGTGGTGATCTCATCAAACTTTTGTGATACTTCATTTTCACTCTCATCACGTTCAAATTGAAGTTATGAAAACTCTCGAACTGCTGAGCAAGTTTTGAGCTTTTTGTTCAATCGTAAGAAAAATGCGGTCACCATCTTCGTGGGCTGGAATTTTCTTTGAAGATTCCTTAAGAACCTCCGAAAGCTTCCAGAATGGTTTGAAATATGATTTTAGTTGTTTAACTTCTATCATAAGATTTACATTTCGCAAGATAGTGAATCTATCTCTGATTTTCTTTTGTTAATCTTCAAAAATAACTTTGTCGCTGGTAGTGATAAAAAATACTATAGTCCTATGTTATGCGGTAATGTCTTGGATACCATCTTCTATTATTTTCTATCTTCGTTACACACATACACACTGATACCGATAGAGGTATACTATTTTAGACATATTTTAGTGCAGCGGAACACCAAACCCAGTTGTGAATAAACGAGGAAATATTTATTGAATGTGGCCAAATCAACCATCACCAACGTAGGGTGTTTGATCCTGGTTCGAACTAGTTTCAGCGTTTTTCATGATACACTTGGGTTGATCTCAACGTTTCTAATAAATGATGGCAGTTATGTATCAAAATTGATTTCTAATGTCAAAACACACTTATAACGATTATATTGTAGTACTCAAAACTGTATTTCAATGCCTGAATGATTTACTTTTCGATATTTAATGACACAGAAATAATGATCCAGGTTCGAACTATGCTGATTGTAGTTTGAACCATTTATATGATTTTGGTTCGAACTACTGATTGAATCGTGCAAAAGTTTTTTTTACTCCTCCAAATATGCGATATTCTTTCAATGACTCAAACAAATCCGGAGTGATTCGCGTTTAGGACGCAACTAACAAAATGTAAACAAATCGTTTTACTACACCATTGGTTTCGAAAAGACTCACACAATTCATGGCAAGAATCCTTTCTTTTGTATAAATCGATAAAATTATTTAAATCAAGTTTTTAGTAAAGGGCGATAAAAAAGTTTACCCAAAACAAAAGATACTTTGGAACTAGGCCCTTTACATTGTTTTGAAGCAACGGGCATATTTGCGAAATATTTCGTAAACAGGCGACAGTAAAGGGCGGATCAACTTTTGTTTTCAAAATAAAGACGCATTTAAAGGGGCGCAACTGAAGAAAAAATAAAAACAAGGCGAAAGAAAGATGGGCGTATCTCGTTGTCAGAATGCTTTAAGGTGAATTAGAGGTGGGCGAATCTCGTTGTCAGAATGCTTTAAGCCTCATTAGGAAAAAGTTAGAAGAAAAGCGCAGATTTAAGCCATAAACGCACAAATTTAATGTAGTATTGTTAGGAATCTATAATCCAGGTTTATTTTACGTCGATTTTTGGTATTGATGTTAATGTTAGTCACTTCCTTTGAAATTACGATTTGAAATTGTACTTGCAAATTTTCAAACTGATATTCCCCAATGTTTTTCTTTCGCCAGTTGCGCCCTTATCGCAAATCACTCCGGAAATACTGAAAGATATGGATATCCCCTAATAGCATACTAATTATCAAAAAGTTTTTAAATATTTGGACTGCTTTGACTAAAATATGACTTTGACTAAAAATGCGTAGCGACTCTAGCTGTGGTATAAGGAAGCTTGCTAGTTCGAACCACGATCATCGGTAGTTCGAAGCAGGATCAAAAATATACAGTCATATTTTTGTTTAAAATTTATTTTAACTAACCTTTCAATTGAAAAAATGTTACAGGAATGGAATAATAAAAAGCAAACCAAAGCCTTGGTGCTACATTCCGATTCGGAACTTGACCTTCTGTTTGTTATACACAGACTTCGTAGTCGACTGTTTAGTGTACAAGACAATTGCGGGGCTAGCGCTACGATCCTACTGACACTAACAGTCTCTCCCAAGCCGAGACTCGAACCAGGTCGTATATGAACAACCAAAGCCAAATTCAATGCTTTTTTAATTGTAAATAATTGAACTTAAGGCTGTAATTTTTAATATGTAAAAAAAATCCTATGCTAAGACAGATATTGAAAGCATATTATACAATCGTTCTAATCTAAAATAACTAAATTTGATATGATTATTCGGGATTTTTCGTAATAGTTCGAACCAGGATTAATTTTGGCATGGTTCGAACCAGGATCAAAAACCCTAATAAGTGTTTGGAGAACGTTTGGATTGTGGACTTACAAAAAGGTGATGACTCCAAATCGTGACGTAAGCAAAACTAGTCCACCAGACAACGAACGCGCAAGCTGTACGTGAAGATTCTGATGAACCCACTTTTTACGCACTGTTTAAGGTTTCGAAGGTACAATGTGTTGGTAATCAACCAGGTTCACCCCACACTTCATCCCTGGTTGGAGTCAACTATATGAACAACCAAAGCCAAATTCAATGCTTTTTTAATTGTAAATAATTGAACTTAAGGCTGTAATTTTTAATATGTAAAAAAATCCTATGCTAAGACAGATATTGAAAGCATATTATACAATCGTTCTAATCTAAAATAACTAAATTTGATATGATTATTCGGGATTTTTCGTAATAGTTCGAACCAGGATTAATTTTGGCATGGTTCGAACCAGGATCAAAAACCCTAATAAGTGTTTGGAGAACGTTTGGATTGTGGACTTACAAAAAGGTGATGACTCCAAATCGTGACGTAAGCAAAACTAGTCCACCAGACAACGAACGCGCAAGCTGTACGTGAAGATTCTGATGAACCCACTTTTTACGCACTGTTTAAGGTTTCGAAGGTACAATGTGTTGGTAATCAACCAGGTTCACCCCACACTTCATCCCTGGTTGGAGTCAACTATACAGTCCACTATATACATATCCGAAAATAAGCGGAATTGTCTCTCCGCCACTCTATCCGAAAGCAAGCGGCACACGGGAACTGAAGACGGTCACAGCAGCAAACCACACACCAACCATCATCATCATCATCATCGTTAGCGTCAACCGAACCGGCTACTGATAAGTGGTGGTGAGCCCTTATCACTACCGTGAGAGCGAGACTGCTGATTTGCCAATCGAGGAGGATCGGTATCGGGATCAATCGGGAGGCGCAACGATCACTTCGGGAGTAAAACATCGCCACTTGGACTCACTTCACCTTGGCCCACTTTCGAATCAGCAGCAGTCATCACTCCCATTTCGATCTTCACCAAGAGCGGTTCAGGAAGACCGCCCAGGAGTTACAATTATATTCAACTGGAAATTAACTCATAGAAATATAGAATAATTTAATACACAAATTTGCTGTTTAATCGGAAGGAAAAATATAGTGCGTTTGTTTTAAGTAACCGCGTAGTTTCAAGACAGTGTTTTATTAACTCCAACCATCCAAAGGACGGATTGGGTTGCAAGGCATTCGGCGTGGTGCACGGCGGGAAAAAATTGATAGAAATTGCTTCGAGCGCGAGCGCTAATTCTGGTTAGGCTGCTCACGCAAGCCCAGCATCCCTGTCTCGTGTTGGACTGGAGGTGGAGCCAACACAATGACTTAGGCAAAATTAATGATATAATGCATACGCCATTTGGGAAATACTGGAAAACAGTAAGTTCAATTAACCAAACATGTGTGCAAAGTTTCATTCGAATTCATTCCTTCAGCAATTTTTCCGTTGGGTTGTGTGTCATGCGAAATAATTTGAAACATCTTCCTAAGGCATGAAGATAGGCAAACATTCGCCGATGAATGTATAATAAAAACCAATCTATTCCGATCCCGAAAATTATAGTATTCATCACAAAAGCATTTTCTCCACAACAAACCAAGTTATTCCAATTTCGTTATCAAAACGGTGTCTATTATCTTTTCGATAGAGATTCTGATATCTAATCGTCGTTTGACGGTGACTAATGAATAAACAACACAAAATATGCATAAATCATAATTTATTTGCTTTACTTAAAATATCAAAGGTCACTCAATGCTGGTCATTCCAAATTACAGCCCAAATCGTTTGCGGAACTCACGCTTCACTGCCTGTTCAATTGGTAAGTGTTCTTCCTCTGGTTCGGGCTCTGGCTCTGGCTCGGGTTCTGGTTCGGGTTCTGGTTCCGGTGCTTGTGTCGTGATTCCTCCTCCAATTTCAACGGCACGACATGTCATTGCCATATGATCCTGGCTCAGCGCGAAGCCTCCTTTCATACGTTGTTCGCTTTCCGTCATACAAACGACGTAGTTGGCCTCTAACCCATCCAGAATGCTGCCGAATGATCTAACGGCTGCATACATTTCGTCAAACAGGTACAACGGGTCTTCTTCGAGATGCTTAGATTTGTCAGCGAGTTTTTGCAGAATATTGTCCGGTCCATTGAAAATGTTCTCACCCACGAATGCATCCAACAATCCAATGCCCACAAAATCGGTTTCATCTTGCTGTAGAAGGGCATAAAATTTAGCGACCTCTTCGTTCAAAACAGTGCTGGCATCGGCGATGCAGTTGGCGAATGCAGTGCCAGCCAGGTTGATGATACTTTCGGCCAAAGCTTGAACAAAGGCTAAGCATGATCGATCTATTTCTGCTGGTTGATTATCAATCTGATAGAGCAATTCATCTTCCTTTAGAATGGCATCCAATACAAAGGTTTCCTTGACTAGCAAAATATCCTGATGGAAGATATTAATCTTTGCCGATGTGTTCAAACGAGCATCACTAAGGGTTTCAATTACGAAGTCCTGAATTTCTCTGTAACGGGGACGTAGATGATTTACTTGTTCAAGTACAGCTTTTGTTTTGGGTCGATCTGCAAGAGTTATCTGAAAGAGGAAAAAAATATTGTTAATTAAGTCGATAGTGTAGGTTGTGTAATTTCCCAACTTACGCTAACTACTGCAAACAGCAGGGTGACAATCAAAAGGGACTTCATCGCTGTTACTGCTTTTCTTGAATGCCTGTGATGCCAATGACAATTCAACCTGTTTGACCAGCGATTTTATATGAACATTGTTTTCGGCGGGTCGGTTTTATCACGCGCCAAACTTTATCTGCGTTCGTAATTTAATCTAGCTAATCTCGTTCAATTCGATTAACACAAACGGGAAATATTTGTGTCGTCGTAAATCATCGAAAATGCTCAGTATCCGTTGACGATTGACATTGAAGTGCATTTATGAATGGTAGTGGTCATCGTAGTTAAGCTTTCTTTTCATTGAATACAACATTTTATGTCATTCCCGTCTGGAATTTTTGGTTCATTGTGTTAAAATTTATTGCTAAGGGTTATCAATGATTGTACTAGCCGATTTACTGTTTTCTTTATAATTTTGATAAAATTTTCTGTTTGGGCTCAGTTATTTCCTGTGAGCAATTCTTGCCGTAATCAGGCCACTAGTTGCACGAGGTCGTTTAGATGAGTGATTGAAAAAAGTGAAAAAGTATAATAATTTTTTTGTTTGTTCAAATTGATAGACCTTGATTGACAAAGGGAGAAACAGTCTCGAGCTATAACTTTTTTATCACTTTTCCCAATTAACGAAACGCATTGATTTCACATTTGAACAAACTACATTTCTTTAAACAGTTGAACCTTTGTTTAGGCGGTTCAAGTGTCACTAAAAGAAAGTGAAACTTAATAGTCTTGATCGGTGCATTAAGAGAAGTGACCCGTTATTGAGACAATTTTGTTAACCTTGCTCACAATTGTGGATCTTTTTTTTTATATATTTACTTATTTGTTTGTTTTAAATTTCATCTGAGATGGTGGTCTTAATGATGTAACTTTGAAACTAGTTCAATCAAAGAAATAGCTATCGGTTTCCGTTATACTCTACTAAATTTAGTAGAGTATAACGGAAACCGATAACTATTTCTTTGATTGATCTCAATCACTCTGCTAAGACGCTCGTTATAGATTTTCTAAATTTGAAACTAGCCCAAAGTTGAATACTACCAGGTATACAGCCTTAGGGTTGTATGAAATGGTGACGTGGGACCAAACACAATAATAAGAGGGATTTTTTGTTACAAGAGTTACAGAGTCCAGAGTTAAAAAGCAACAAGAATGTGTCTGTATCGGAATTAACTCTATTTTCTCAAAAACCAAATCCAATAATACTTACGTTAACATAATGAATAACTTTGTTTTATTTAACTCTTATTGAATCAAATTTATTATATGGATCTAACTTCAAAAATAGTATGAAGCCATTAGATAGGTTCACTAATAGGCAAACATAAGAAGATATGTTGAACAAAACTATCAATAAGTTCCAGGAAAAAAGCGTAGCCATCAACAGTTACAACGAAGTTGAAGTTCAAAAAGATTTATTTTTGTTCTTTTGCGTGCCTGGTTTTTTTTTTCTTCTGCTAACATTTAGGGGGATTAGAGGCATAATGAGCACACGGGGCGAAATGAGCACCCCTCTTTAATGCGAAACTACGCATTTTCTAACACAATATGGTATGTGGAACTCTTCCGTAGTTACTACAGTATCTATTCATGTAGAACAAAAGTGGTCTGTTAAAAATATGGAAATATATTAAAAAATCGACTTGGTTCCCAGATGTTGGAAAATTTATTATTATTGCGGATTATTATGGACGTTTAAATGGCTCAATCAAGTATGTAAACATATAAATATGACGTATGGGTCGTACCCCAAATTTCACCATCATTGAAGTTTTGATTTTAAGCTATAATTAGTATTGAAATCTCATGTTAACTTCAACTAATTCGGTAGGGGTGAAATGGTCACCTTCAGGTGGGGTGAAATGAGCACACCTAGTCACATAAACTTACCTGAAATTCAGTAGACTTGCGAGTTTGTCTGTTTCCATAGTCAGTGTTTGTTTACAGTGATGGTGCGAACATATATTAGAAAATCTTTGAGACCGAATCGGTCAGAAAAAGGGAATGTAGGCAGAATTGACCACCATAAGGGGCGACGGGACATTCACGAAACAAGCCGCTAAGTATCACGGCATCTCGCGACAAACTTTGGCCCATTAGTTGTACTTCTACACAGTTTCAAGATATGTTCCAAAAGAGTGCTCATTATACCCCGTGGGTGCTCATTATGCCCCAGTGGGGTGCTCATTGTGCCCCACACATCGACTGATTGCTAGTTTTTGATGCATGAATCTAATTTGTGTTTTTCACCATTCTACGATAAACTTTTCAGTTTGTGAATAGTGTATCTCTAATCATAGATAGTTAATGCAAGTTTTGCACTGAAGACAGCTTAAAATTTTTGTCGTTTTCCATGCTTAAATCAGCAACGAAGTTAGGGTGCTCATCAAGCCCCTATTTCACCCTACATTCACTGTATTTTACGAGGACAGCTGCGTATCCGTATATTATTTGAACCGTTGCGGAACAGAGTGGTCTAAAGACCATTTTTTTTCAAAAATGAATTTTTTACATAAACCGCATCTACTCAAGAAGCTAAAGTTAGGAGACTAGAAAAATTTAAAAAAATCGAACTTTAAAGCTGATTTATTTCATGTTGAAATTTCGTCCGAAACAATGACCATACTGTTTCGGAACAGAGTGGTCTATGTACATTAGGGTGGGATTTAAAAATCGCTTAGGCACATATGATTTTCGGATTTTAGGGATCAAAATAAGATACTTTTCTCAAGAAACCATACCTCTAAAATGAATTCTGATGTCCCTTGTACTAACGTGTAGGTACCCAAAAGGTCAAATTTCAAAAAATCCTGTTTTGACCCATTTAGAGTGACCCAATCGAGTCCAAATGTATGACCGACCCCCACTAACTTTGGAGGGCTGACCCACCCATGCTAGTGTTACCCCCCTGGGACCCCCCTAGGGGGTCTCCCATACAAAAATATAAAAAAATATCAAAAAATCACCATTTTTGGCACTTTATATGACAAAAAATGAATGGAAATGAGTAAAATGGCTATTATTTTTCCGCACAAATGAAGTTTCTAGGAAAAAAATGTTTTTTTTTTCTGTTTTTGGATTTTTGTTTTCTCTTTAAAAATTTATTCGATCAGAACATAGGAAAGAAACTAAAAAATTATTGTTTGAAGTCTTTTTTGGTTTCAACACTGGGCAATTTCGCACGGCTCTCTAATGTCGCCTCCATAACAGCCTCTACATTTTCCGATATTACTCGTTTGGAAACGCTAGCTAGCAGTTGAACGTGTTGTTCCGTTCCTTGTATATGTAATGGAATATGCGGATCAGTAAATGGTGAATCATCTTCATTTAAATATGCTATCAATGTTTCATACGGAATGATTCACGTGAATGGTGGTTCAAATACGTTATTTTTATCAGTCAAATCGATCATTTTCGTGTAATCGAAGCAATGGAAGTTTATATCTGGTTTTTTATATTCTCTAAGTTCCGATGGGTCTTCAACATTGTCTCGATATCGTAAAATTTTCTTGATAGCAGAGTCGCGCACCTCTTTCCTATCATCAAACAACATTGATAGCAAGATATTTTCCGAATGTGCAAAATATGGATTATTCTTAATTACATGATTGACAACAGTGCGTAAATTTGGCTCCAGAAATTGTGCCCAAGTAATGTACTTGAAAAATAATACACTACCGTACACGACAGAGCTGTAATACTTGATATTAAAATACATTGGCACATAAACCTTAATTATAAATTCAACCAGAATTCTTAAATTTTTAGGTGGTTTTTTCATTGTCACATATAATCGTAATAATCTAGCGGCCTTGGTGAGCCAGCGAGAATGTACAATTTTCCCTGGTTTTATGTTAGCCAGATCCACAGAAACCACGCCATTAGAAATTGCATGTGCCATGTCGTATAAGTACTGCGAATCGGTGGAATATTCGTGCTGTTCTGCAACAGGAGGCTTATTTTCCAACGCAATTCTCTGAAAGTCGCTCACCACCTAAAAATATATAATAATTAAATAAATTTATTATGATTTCACCATTCAAAATGTTAGAAAATTATAATAAATGAGTGATAGCAATGACTTACCGGAAGAGCTTCAGAATTTTCAATTTGCTTGCTTAGTTTCCCGGTTGTTGATGTTGGTCCAGTGGTGGATGATTTATCCAAAACCCCAAACAAATGTCGAAACGGAAGTTCGTTGAAGTGTAGAAGGCAAACAAACCAATGCAATGGTCTTTTTAGCAGCAATTCGAATCTTCGTATAATTCCACCGTGTGTGCCAGTGTTTGTTGGCTCACCGTCAGTGCATATGCCAATCAATGCATCCAGAGATATGTTTTTATCGTTGAAAAATTCATTCAATTTTGTTGTTTTGTATTCAGCACTTTCCTCTACCAGTCTTGCGTAACCAATCAATCGAGAATTCGGTTCTCTCAAAATAACAAGGTGAGGTTCTTTTACCATCCTACTATGATACTTACCATCAATTTTTTCTCTCGTATAAGTATCATCTTTTCTGCCGTTGAATGAAAACGCTATTAAACGGAGAAAACAAAAATCCAAAAACAAAAAAAAAACATTTTTTTCCTAGAAACTTCATTTGTGCGGAAAAATAATAGCCATTTCACTGATTTTTGTCATATAAAGTGCCAAAAATGGTGATTTTTTGATATTTTTTGATATTTTTGTATGGGAGACCCCCTAGGGGGCATGGGTGGGTCGGCCCTCCAAAGTTAGTGGGGGTCGGTCATACATTTGGACTCGATTGGGGCACTCTAAATGGGTCAAAACAGGATTTTTTGAAATTTGACCTTTTGGGTACCTACACATTAGTACAAGGGACATCAGAATTGATTTTAGAGGTAGTGTTTTTTGAGCAAAGTATCTTATTTTGATCCCTAGAATCCGAAAATCATATGTGCCTAAGCGATTTTTTGATCCCCTACAAATCGAACCGTCCTAATGTACATATATCGAGGTAATACCGTCACGTAATATGTGACATGTAACATGTTACATGTGATATGTAATTTGTCATTTGTCCTGTAACATGTTACACGTGATTTGTAACATGTTACACGGAAAATGTAACATGTCAAATATCATGTAATATGTAACATGTTGTGCTACATGTAATGTTACACGTCACATGTTACATGTGACATGCCATGTACATCATATAACATGTGACACTAGCCATTTTATACGAGTTAACGTCATTTTTATTTCTGTTTATGTACATAGACCACTCTGTTCCGAAACGATACGAGGATTCCAGTAAAATATACAGGGGATAGTCAAAATAAGTAGGATAGGCAAAATTTTGATGAAATTTGAAATGCTATAGCTTTGCTAAACGTTATTCGATTTTAATAATTCGAACACCATTGAACTGGAAAACTTTTGAAGTTTCATTTTCTGACCCCAGATCTGGCCTAGGTCACCGGATTTAGGAAATATTCCTGAGTTCCGGTAGGCATGTCATAGGCATAGATGACAAAATCATTTTTGAAGCGAATGGTTCATCAAGATCCTGAATCGGCCAAGAACTCATCAAGAAATGGCTATTTTTCATCCGGAAGTCTTCAGAGGAACCTTTAGTAGGGGACATTTACCTTTTTGCACCAAATATAGCGTGTTACACCTCTATCTTAAGGATTTTTTAACAGGAATCTTTTAAAAGACAGATATCTGAATATAGGCTGCATTGGCCACTTCCGGAACGACCTGGAGGCCCCGAAGGAACCCGTAGTGGGAGAATTCACATTTCTGCATCAAAATATAGCATGCGACACCTCTATCTTCAGGATTTTTCATCAGGAATCATCCAAAAGACATATTTTTTAAATACAGATTACGTTGGCCACTCCCGGATCGATCCAGATTCCCCGGAGGAACCCGGAATTGGGACATTTACATTTTTGCATCAAATAAAGCGTGCGACACTTCTAGTTTCAAGACTTTTCATCAGGAACCATCAAGAAAACATATTTATGAATACAGATTACGTTGGCCACTCCCGGGATGATCCGGATACCCCGTAGGAACCCGGAAATGGGGACATTTACATTATTGCATCAAATAAAGCGTGCGACACTTCTATCTTCAGGATTTTTCATCAGGAATCATACAAAAAAAATATTTCCAAATATAGGCTGCATTGGCCACTTGTCTTTTGGATGACTCCTGATGAAAAATCCTGAAGATAGAGGTGTCGCATGCTATATTTTGATGCAGAAATGTGAATTCTCCCACTACGGGTTCCTTTGGGGCCTCCAGGTCGTTCCGGAAGTGGCCAATGCAGCCTATATTCAGATATATGTCTTTTAAAAGATTCCTGATAAAAAATCCTGAAGATAGAGGTTTAACACGCTATATCTGGTGCAAAAACGTAAATGTTCCCTACTAAAGGTTCCTCTGAGGACTTCCGGATGAAAAATAGCCATTTCTCGATGAGTTCTTGGCCGATTCCGGATCTTGATGAACCATTCGCTTCAGAAATGATTTTGTCATCTATGCCAATGATGCAAATGAGCATTTTTATCAGGTAACCCATTACCAAATCCATCCAAAAATTAGCAGGTTTGACATGCCTACCGGAACTCAGGAATATTTCCTATATCCGGTGACCTAGGCCAGATCTGGGGTCAGAAAATGAAACTTCAAATGTTTTCCAGTTCAATGGTGTTCGAATTATTAAAATCGAATAACGTTTAGCAAATTTATAGCATTTCAAATTTCATCAAAATTTTGCCTATCCTACTTATTTTGACTATCCCCTGTATATGAAGTCAGAGTGGTCTATGTACATTGGTGAGATAAAATCACCGATTTCGCAAAGAAACTTTTAATTTTATGTATCCCAATGTTAAACCTCTTCATCACCTCTATATTAGAACATTTTGTTTGAAAGAAGCTGTTTAGCAGAATTTTATTCAGATATTTTTCGAAAATTGCTTCTCCTGAACAATTCGCTCGCTGGCACATAGACCACTCTGTTCCGCAACGGCTCATTTGTCAAGTTACAAATAAAAAATCATCTAAGAATGTTCAAATTTTAAAAAGACTTTGAATAAATCTTAGTCAATGGACAAAAAATTCACAAGCATTCGTCGGTTCTTAAACTTCTATAAATTTGAATATCGAAACTGGAATGAAATAAAATTACTTATACCTCATAATTGTTGGAGAAATGTACAATTTCTGTTGGGTAATTTATGGTAATTATATTCATGAGATAAACTTTCAACTATCATCATCAGCAGCAATGCAGTTTTCCCCAATTGTACACGTATAGAAATGTACGGATAGAAGTGTATCGCTGCTATACGAATAATACCGCTGTAGTACAAACTGAAGTGTACCGCTAAAATGTACGAATGTAAGTGCACCGCTGCAATCATAGAGAGACCTGCGGCGCTCTGCTCCACATACACTGTACGGTAGTGTTGTTTTTTCACCAACATGTTTCTTTCAAGACATCAGTTTTTATCACGTTCTAACAGCAGATTTAGAAATTATTCAAGAAGAAAGGGTTGTTTCAGTTTTCGAAAAACTTTTACTTTCAAGACATCAAATTAATCTAAGTTCATGGAAGCAAACATGAATCGGCCTTATGAGGACGGGGAGACTCTGTCCGTTTTTATTTTGATATTGATAAAGAGAATATCATAGGGAATGGTTGGTGTTTATCCATGTTGTCTGTGCTAGCAATGCTCGCATGTGAATGGTCTTGTTCGCGTAAATTTGCCCTTGGCACTTTTTATCAGTTTTCAGCGCTGAGCAATCAAATAATAGTAATAACTAGCGTATTAAACATTGTTCAACATTTTATCTATCCAAAAAAATATTGGTTATTGATATCCATCATGTGATTATGCTGTTATTATCGTTTTAAATCTGACACAACATTTGCCAGTGTTATTTCCTTTTTTCACAAAATGCATCCCAGTATAGAAAACAAAGACGTAGTCCCATGTCAAAACACAGTTCGCAAGCGATGTCAAAAACTGACTCATGAAACATTAAAATAGAAGACGTGGTAGCCTTCTTGAAGACGTCTCCGTATAGTGTTGACTGGATCGGTATTACCGTATATGGTGTTCCCCGATTCAGGCAGAATAAGTTGTCGTGGACGCAGTACTCGTTCTGGAGCATATAATTTCATGCGATCCAGCAAACTGGAACTCTCGATCTCCGTGTAGTATTTCAGCGCCAAACACAGCTTGGTTGATATCTCGACGGGACTCCAGCGCCATAGAAGTCTTCTTAGCGCACGACGGATAAATTTATGTTGAACAGGTTTGATTCTGGATTTGCTTCATATGGTGACTAAACGACCAAGCGAATTTGGGTATCTGATCTGAGCACGTAAGCAGATGGGGTCAATGGAGTCGTTCGCCATATTCAGAACAGAACCTAGTTGACAACTGGCTTTGTTGATTATAGCGTAATATTTCACGACATAGCCTGATGAACAAAGGTTCTCCATTTTACTCGGTTATTGGCTTCAGCTCTCCAATCCCTGGGACACCGTGTATTCTCCGCTAGATCTCGCTCCACCTGGTCTACTCATCTTGCTCGCTGCGCCCTTGGTCGTTTTCTTCCTGTCGGATTCGCGGCAAACACCATCTTCGCAGGGTAGTTGTCTGGCACTCTTGCAACGTGCCCTGTCCAGCGTATTCGTCCGGCTTTGGCCACCTTTTGAATACTGGGTTCGCTGTAGTGTTGTACGAGCTCATGGTTATTAGTGGGGGTTACCCTACACACTAATAAAATAGCTAACTGCAGATGGCAGCTAGCTACTCTTCAGGTTGCGTATTTTAATTTACCCGGCAGACCCTTACAGGGCGGCGTGTACCTCCATCGGATTTCGGTCTTTTCCTAGAACACTAAAGAAAAAAACAAACAAAATAAACAAAACAAAACTTATCGCGTTTATTGCGGATTTTCCCTTAGCTGTCGTTGGTGGTGATTTCCGGAATGGTCGTCTAGGGCGGCTTTACAGCTGCTTCTGCAGCTCCCGGACTCCCAGCTGCTGCGACAATCCTCGGCGGGTGGTGTTCTTCTGCTCCTTGGCACTTAGCTGGGGGTAGCCAATAGCGCAGCTTACCCTATCCGGCGAGCAAAACACCTGTAGCACTCGCACTCACGGGCCAGCGGAACAACCTTCGCTGGTCTTATGACGTAGAAGCGGAACAACCTTTGCTTCACAGGACACAAATCAAACGAACAAAACTGTAAAAAAAAACAGTAAAACGCGCACTGAAAAAAACAATAACAACACGCGACGTGTATGTCCTACCGTGGTCGAGGCTAAACTGCTCATCCCGCGATGGCTGCCGACCACAACATACTCGCCGAAACTGGATTCAGCACCACTTTTTCGCAGCTAGAGGAAAATACCGGCCTATCTATCCCTAACAATTCTTCCACAAACATGACAAAAAAATTATCGAACCTAACTAACGCGACAATATCGTTCACAAACGAAAAAACGAACGAATATAAACGAAAATAAACAAACTTATGTGAACGATATTCAGCGCAAGTGGTGACAGTTGTCATGGTGGGTACACGCTCTTGCGGGAGTGTCTAAATGAGGGTAATTTTTACTCATACACTTTCCCGCGGTAATACCCAAAATTAGGTAAATTTCCACTCGATGCTGAAATTGCAACCGCGCAGGTTACAATCTCGCCCACACCGAGTGAAAAAAAAATTGACAACAATTTTTTTCTTTACTAACCTAACACCTAACACCAATAACAATAATAAACGGGAAATGAATAAGTTAATGAATAAATAAATTAATAAATAAACAAATAAATAAATAAATATATACAAAATCGGCTATCCCTATCATCCCTTCCGTAATTTACAAGCAAACAATTCCAAAAACTAATCGACCGGAGTTCCGAATCGTTGAAATTGTTTGGTCTTGGTGTGAAGTGCTAATTCTGAAAGCATTCGCAAAGCGAGAAGCAGTCAGCTATCATCTGACCCAATCAAGGCCTGAACTTGAAAGCCAATTCTAATCCATCCTTCAAGACAACTCATCTTCCCAAAATACTTCAAGTCCCAGTACTAATTTTGTACGGTTCAGACTTACAAGGGAACCGTTGTCGGTTTTTTTTATCGACTGTCCAACTTTCGTGTTCTTACGGTGCCAACACTCGATACCTGAGCTAGAGTTAATTTCCGAACCACTCATTCTATTCTCTCTTTCATACATACCCTTTCATTCCAATCGCTTTTTGCAATTCGACTCACCTTTTGAATTGACTCTAGAACATTGTATCTCATTCAACCACACCAAATTTTATTCGTTCACTCATGCATATCCAATCGCACATTCACACACTCCGTCTGGCACCCATCCACGTCATCGTCAACATTCTGGACCATGTCTTTCTTTCCCTGTTCATCTCAAAAGCATCTCCCACACTGAGACGTTTGAGAGGGACCAAAGAATGTCTCTCGCATAATGCGGTAAATAATAAAAATATATTCTAAGGAATTCAATTTTATCACCCTGGTGGTTAAAATCTGAAACCTCAGTATTATGCAAGACTCCGAATACAGAACATTCGGTTCCGATGACGCACATTCATACATATCCACATTCGGCCGCACCGTACATACATTACATTGCCTTACCACAAACGATCAGTTTCTAATCCGAATCCATCTTATCGTTTCTGGCAGCACGGCATCGTTTGGAGACGTCAACCGGCGATGACGTCATTCCTATGCGGAATGATCAATGAGTATTTTATGAAAACAAACCGGAATGGAAACTCGCCGTTCACATTCCGGTTTTCGCGATTTTTCAGGTTTCCGCGACGGTTTCTCGCGGCGAAAATACGTTGCGCGTGCGTGTTTATCCCCATAGAAGAGGGGAAAAGTGTTTTGTGCGATGAAGAAACGCCCAAACAAGGCAATAATTTGTAAAAAATCCCCGCTGAAGAGGGGTGAAAACTAAATCAATGGCACCGAACAAGGTGAAGTAATGTGTTTTCGGTTGTTTGCCTTCTGTTTCCAAATGCCAGTGCGTGGGGGTTTTCCAAAAGGCGCGGAATTCTATTCCGGCAAAAAATTAAAATTTACACCGTCACGACTGATTCTGGAACAGAAAACAAAACTTCAGCAGAACGATTTATTACTCCACCACTAGTGCGAAGCACGCAAAACTTTAACGAAGGTAATGAAGAACCTTCTAACAGCAGTGTAAGTCTCCCTTTTTACTATTCACTAGAAGAAGGTAGAGCAACGCATAAATGGACCGACAGTCCAAATGTAATCCGGCGGTCGCCTTTTAATTGTTCCCAAATAAACAATCCGTTTAAAGGCAGGCCGCCGGTACAAAATTGTACCAGTTTATGCTGGTTTGAGAAGATTTGCTGGCCAGACACCAAGATTTTTTTCCGGTAGGATCAACCAGCTCGTAGGACGAAGACCCCTTTTTGGCGAGAACTTTCGCCGGTAAGTATTGTGGTCCAATTTTAGCGTTATAAGGCTCGAGAGCGTTCGACAACTTCATGTTTCGTCGGTAAACAATTTGACCGACGGCGAATGGCTTTGCAAGTTGCGATGTCGCCCGTTGTATTGCTGTCGAGCACCCTCTGAGGCCTTACTAAGATTTTTAACCACAATACCCCGAATTGTCTCTAATTGGTCCTGTCTTGATTTTAGATCACCCTCCCCGGAAATCCTGGAGTAGTCATCCCCTGATGCCATTTCGCAATCATGGACGAAGAAATGAGGACTAAACCCGGTAGAAGAATGAACCGTGGTATTTAGAATGCGTTCCACATCAGAAATGCGGGCATCCCAGTTGCGCTGGTCCGTGCGGGCGTACGCGCGGATTGCCGTATTTATAGAACGATTCGTTCGTTCTACCGGATTAGCCTGCGAATGATATCTCGAATTCAGCCAATGTGTAACATTTGTTTATTTTAGGAATCGGCTGAATTCTCTAGAGATGAACGTCGAACCATTATCGCTCAACAGGATTTCCGGACTTCCATGGCGGTTGAACCATTGTTCGCGAAGGGTCGCACAAAGTGAGGCGCTGCAAATTTCGCGAACGGGGGTCAACATTACGTACTTGCTGAAGACGTCGAGGACGACTAGCAAGTGTTGATTGCTCCGTTTGCTTCGAGGAAGTGGGCCTATGTAGTCCACCGAAATCATCTGCCACGGTGCACCGGTTTTGCGTGACTGACCCATTTCTGGTTGGACTGAGGTAAATGGTGCTTTTATCTCTTTGCAGGTCCCACATTGGTGAACATATTCGCGAACTGCTGGTTCCATACGAGGCCAAAAATAGCGTTTTTGAACCTCGTGAATCGTTTTATCGTATCCCACATGAAGCAATTCATCGTGAGTACGCTGCACGATTTCTTCTCGACACTCGGGGGGTTGGGACCAATTTCCAACTAAACCGAGAGTCGAATGGTACACTTTTCGAGGCCACGTAATTGAAAAGTTTACCATCTTCAACTTTAAAGTCAGGGTAATCATCAGGACTATCTGAAACTTTAGACTTCATGGAACAATACCAGTCTGGAGTGGACAATGCCGAAATGGCTGCTACAGCCCGGGATAAGGCATCCGGAACGACATGGACCTTACCTTTCCGGTGCTCAATGGACATGTCGTAGAGTTGTAGTTCCAAACTCCACCGACTCAGGCGCGAACTGGTTTTCCATTTGGTCTTCAGTATCCAGGTAATGGCTGATGAATCAGTGACAAGTCGAAAATGATAACCTTCCAAGTAACCTCGGAAGTGTTCAACCGCCATAATCACCGCCAGACCTTCCTTTTCGGTAGCGTGGTAATTCCGTTGGGGAGTGGTTAGCTTATGTGAAAAATAAGCTACCACTTTTTCCCCCTCTTGATGTTGTTGCACCAGAACAGCCGCGACAGCAGTATCACTGGCATCTGTCTGCAGAATAAATTCCTTCGAAAAATCTGGCGGGACAAGCACTGGAGGAGTGACTAAAAGTTCCTTTACCTTCAGGAACGCGAGTTCTGCTTCGGAGTTCCAGCCGATATTCTTGGCCTTTGTTTTCAAGAGGTCGGTCAAAGGTGCGGTTACCTCACTAAACCGATCAATGAAACGCCGGTAGTAACCGCACATTCCAAGGAATCGGCGCAGGTTAGTAACCGTCACCGGCCGCTCGTGATCGAGTATCGGCTGAATTTTGTCAGGATTGACCTTTAGACCTTCCTGATTCAACAAATAGCCAAGAAATTTTAACTCTGGAACCCCAAAACGGGTTTTAGCCAGGTTTATCGTCAGATTGGCTTTGGCTAGACATTTGGCCACCTCTTTGAGTAATTGTAGGTGATGCTCGAACGTTTCGCCTACCACGATGATATCATCGAGGTGAACGAAGACGTACGGTTCCAGTTTTCCTCGTCCTAACACCTGGTCCATCAGACGTGCCAGAGTGGCAGGGCTGTTAACGAGACCGAAGGGTAGACGAGTAAATTGGAACATACCCCTGCCGGGCACACTGAAAGCAGTAAACTTACGACTGCCCTTAGCCAACGGAACCTGGAGAAAAGCCTCCTTTAAGTCTATTGTAGACAGGTACTTGGCTTTAGGCAGGCTTCCTAAAATGCGCCCGGGATGGGGCAGAGGGTATGCATCACGTACTGTACGCTCATTAAGAGGCCGGGCATCTAGACAAAGCCGAATAGAGTCGTCTGGTTTGGTCACAGCGACAATATTCAAAGACCAATCGGAATCTGACTCTTCAATAATACCCATAGAACGCCAACGGTCGACTTCTTCCCAGACTTTAGACAGTTTTCTTGGGCTCATTTTATAAGGATATCGGCAATCAGGCGCAGCACTTTGGAATTCTTCCTTAATTACGATCCTGTGCTCTGCTAGCGAGGTCGTATTCAATTTTCCGGGCACTACCGCCTGAAAACAGGTCGTAACCTGTTCGATACAGGCCATCTGTTCCGAAGTAAGTATAGACTCTTTCGGAGCATCTATCTCTACTTCTTCGTCCCGTTCCGAACCCGAGTTCAACAGAGCACAAGTTTGCAACTCGGGTGTTATTCCAAAGGCGCGCCAAAAGTCCATACTGAGTATTGAAGAAACTGTTAATTGCTCCACTACAAGGGTGCAAATAACCTTTGTCTTGTTTTGGAAAGTTTACGGAAGATATATTTGTCCAAGGATCGGTAAGGTCTGTCCATTTGCTGAACGAAGTTCAACTGGCCTTTCCAAACCTTTCAATGGACTTTTGGAAAACTTTCGGTACAACTTTTCGGTGATAATGGTGGCATTACTACCACTGTCGAGCAAAGCCTTGGAGAAATTGCCATATACTGCGACAAAAACGAAAGGACGATTATCGGACGGATCATCGAGGATGATGGTTTCAACAAACAACGGATCACGATAATCCTCATCATGAGCTGGTCGAAAACTGTTGTAAATTTGGGGGTCTAATTTTAGGCTTTCTATGGGGCGCACAACCTTACACAACTGCGGCTTTAGTTGGTACGAATCCCGTTTTTTAAGCAGTAGGGACAGCGAGAGACATCGAAACCCTTGAATCCACACAAAATACAGAAGACTCGTCTAGGATTTCTACACGCCTCATGCTCGTGTCCAGTACCACCGCAGTTGTAACAGACTCCGAGACTAGGAGGTCGATGCTGTTCCACCAGATAGTCGAGACAAATCACCGGCTTTTGTTTGGATTCCGGTTTCGAATTTTTATCGACAAGATTCTTTTCCGTCTGAACACCTGGCTTTTTCTTCGTGTTTTCAGACGGTGTTTAGGAAGCAAAATTATCCTTTTGGGAATTTCTGCTCCAAAATGTTTTCGTTTCAACGTGGCTACTATTCGAACCACCTCCCTTTCTGTTTGGTTGGTCCTTTTTCGAGGGGTTAACCGGCGGATTTACCGAACAAGCAGCGACTTCTTTTTGAGAACCGAACACTTTTCGGTAAATCGGTGTTTTGTACGCGTCAATCGATTTACCTAAAGTCGTCAATTCTGCAAGCGTACTCACTGGCTTCGAAATTAGTATTTGCTTATAGTCCGGCCTGAGGTTCCGCTTGAGCACGTCGAGTTTTTCGCTCGGTGTCATGGGAACCGTCATAGCACGAAATATTTTTTCCATTTCCTGGAAATAATCCAGGAAACACTCGTTTCGCATCTGCAGGCGCTGGGAAACCTTTGATTTGAGAGCGGCGTGAAGTTCCGGATGAAAGAAATTTGCCTTATGCTCACAAACCAAATGGTTCCAGTTGTAAAGCCTGTTCTGCGATCTCATAGCCCGATACCAAGTAAGAGCATTGTCAGTGAGTAGGTGCATTGCAGAATTGAACAGCTCCTTCTCTGAAATTTGCTTGCACTGAGCATAATTTTCAACGGAGTCCAGAAATTCATTCAGTCCTAGCCCATCATCTGTCCCAGCGTATTTCTCGATTTTTCAATCGGAAACACGCTGTGGTCGACGATTGTAATGGTAGCCCGAGCAGGATGGTATTTCATTACCCATATGATTGGGCAAAGGAAAACGTCCACCTGTCGGGCTAGACCTTCCATTCCCATGGTGTTTTGGGGCCTGGGACTGAATGACTGGTAAAGCTGGTTTTGTGTTCTCAATCGGAAGTGCCGGACATCGATCTTTCAGCAAGTCCAGGAGTAACTTTTCCACCACGGTTTGGTTCAATGTGGGCGCCAGTGGTGGATCATGTACTTCCGGTTCTATTGGCTCGTCGATTTCGTCCGTCTCACGTCTTTCGTCCAGATCGCTCTGCAGATCAATCTCGGGAACGCCAGCTGGTTTAGAATGTACCAGCGCCCGAAGTTCACTGACGGATTCACGAAGTGAGACAACTTCTTGAACCGTCTTTCGCAAAACTGAAGCAATAGTGTTCAGTGAAGCAATCCCGCCCATTGGCGTCTGAGTAGCTTCCAAAAGGCTATCAGACCTCTCAGCCGCTAGAGCTCTATCTCGTTGGGATTGCTGACGTAAAAGTCGAATCTCGTCCCTTAACTCGCTCAAGACAGACCCAACATCTTCTCCTACGAGCGGACCAGATCCTACACTTTGCAGGGAAATGGGTGCCGTTTGTGATGGTGGCACGTTCGTGTCCAGCAAATCTCCCAAACCTGCTCCACCTTCCCCAGTATTTTCAATTGGAGGAAGCACTGCCGACAAATCAAAATGTTCTTGATATGTAGCAGCAACTTCCGCCAACAAACCCAAAATTTCCTGATTGACCTCCCCTGCTGTGTATTTGTGGATTATCTGGAGTCTAGACCCCAGATGGAGTAACCTTGTTCGGTAAACCTCCTCGTTTGGGCATCTATAACGGAGATCTTCCTTAATGGAGCTCAACTTCCCAAGGCAGATCTCACAAGTTCCACCAAAAACCAACGCAAAATCACCGATTCAGAAAACAAAAATAATAAATAAATGTATATATAAATATTTAATAAACAACAACAATATATAAATATTTAATACGACCGCGAACAATATTGCGGAAGAAACCTCACCACTTGCGTAACAAAAATTCTAGCAAAAATCCAATTTTTGATAGAGGTACCCCACACTCGAAAAGAAAAAAATATTTTTTTAGAAAAATATTTTTTTCAGTGTGGTTTTATGCGCTATGCGCCCAGGGTTGATATTTGTTGACCCTCTTGAGTGAAAGTGAAAAAAAACATCCATAAACGTTATTTTGACGTTGGACTAACGTCTATATCGAAGTTAGGCACCTGAATTTGAAAATCTAGTAATTCAACCAGGGAAAACCAGGGAAAAGTGGTCAGGTTTTGAGCGCTTATATATCAGTCATTTCTTTTCAGAATTTCGAGGTTTTGGCATCAACCGATCAGAAATTCTTTTACGGTTGAATTTATGTAACAAAAATAACCTATTGTTCGAGATACACTATTGAAAAATTGATAAATCACATCGATTGTCTAAATCATACCGAGCAACCAATCACCACCTCTCTTCACAAGCACAGTCGACACTAACGGATACAACCGATCTGACTTTGTAAACAGTCTCGCAGCTTTCAACCAATAGCGAGCTCGCTTTCGGTAGTTGCAACAGGTGTTTCAACACCGTTTTATAATGCTTCTTTTATCATTACCACTGAACAGATTCTAAACACCAATGGCTTGATTGATAGGGGAAATATTGCGCAAGATTGTAATATAATAATTTAAATATGTTTTCGATACTAAACTAGTTAAAAGTTGTGTTAAAAGTCGTGCACATTCAACCAATCACAAGCTCGCTTCTCCTTTGCTCGCGGATGGATTTTTGCTTTGGGCTATATAATAGCCTGCGTCGTCTCATAGCGGCGGAGGTAGTGGGCAGCTGCATTTCTTCATTCAGTTCGGTTCCCCTTCGATCTGAGTTGGACCCCACCAGCGGTAATCAAATTCAGATATCGTTGGGTAAAAACAGCCAGAAACTGCACGAGCCAGCACAGCCACTAGGAAAGCTACCTCCATTTAGTGTGTGTGCAGTGTGCACATATAGCGTATGTGCATCTGCATAACTATGACATTTGCGATAATAGTGATGATAGCTAACCAACCCATGTGTATTGATAGCTAGAGCTGTTGCTAGCTATAGCGTGTGTAAAGCAGGTATTAGACGAAGAAAATATTTGCTATTTTTGGTACGGATTTTATTTTGTGCAATAAAATTCGTACCAAAAATAGCAAATGTTTGCTTCGTCTAATACCTGCTTAAGACATAGCATGTGTAGCATATTATGGCTATTGCGTGTATATCCAGCGTGTGTGCGGATAGTTATAGCGTGTGTGTGGATAGCTGCTGCGTGTGTAATGATTAGTTATAGCGTTTGTATGGATAGTAATAGCACATGGTTGGATAGCTTATGCGTATGTATAGATAGTAGTATCGGATATATGGATAGGAATAGCGTGTGTATAGATAGCTTTAGCATGTGTGTATAAAAAGCTACAGCGTGTGAATAAACAGTTTTTACGTGTGTATAGATAGTTATAGAATGTGTGTGGATAACTATAGCGGGAATAGATGAACAAAAAACTATAGCGGGTATCGAAGATTATTATTGTTATTAAAAATATTAGAACGTCTTAACGAACACAGTTATGAATTTGATTTTACAGCAGCGATTTTAACTTCTTCACCCAGTCTTAATTCATCGAGGAAAAATTACTGCCTATGAATGATCAACACTTATTTACTAGAAATTTCATTTAGATCAAAACAGGTTCTTTTGAGTATCATAAATTATTGGTAAAGAGAGTTGCAAGTTTTCTCAATGAGCATTCATTAAATTTTCGTTTTTGTTTCTCGGTGCGCGGTTTTGATTTTGTTTCTCGCACACAGAGAAAGAAACAAACTTGTCGCTATCGTGAAAAATTACAAAACAATTAGATATGCTCTAAATCACAATTGAAGAAGTTAAGATATTTTCCTGTCACTCGCCAAAACCTTGATAACTACTACCGAAAAACGTGTAATTGAGCTCTAGCTATATAAGGTTATTGAAATAAACGTATTTTTTTTTAATACATGAAGTTATATGCTGGGCTGGAGCTAACCTAGCATGAGTTTTATCGATTTAATGTCAAACAATTTTTAAATTCAAAATTTTCGTTTTATTCATTCTAGGCTCCAATTTCAGATAGTTTCGTTAAGTTTGCTTTTTGCTTAGATAGGAAAATTTTACCAATTCGCTCAATTAAATGATTGTCTTGGTAGTGCAGCTACGAACAAAGGTTTGATTCGAATATGTATGAAATGACAGCGATTAAATAAAAGATATCCATTCTTCTAGTATATAATATTATTATTTATAACGTTTTAACGTTTCAGCATTCAGAAATGCACTGTTAGATAAAATTGCAGCAAATACTAGAGTTGCAATTCTCTCTATTATTTGTTTTAATGGAATATAAGAATACCGTAGTCCAACGTCATGCGGTCGTGTCTTGAATACCACCCTCCTACTTTTTTTTACAATCCTTTCAGAGTTCTTCCTTCCAGCTTTTTGCATGGAAGTGAACTATCAAAACACCTTATTATATTTCATGCGATGAAAGCAAGACAACAAAATCAGTTTATCAGTTAACGAAGATTGTCAAGGCATCGGTCAGTGTTAGTGAAAAAGTGTTTCGGCGAGGTTCATTTTGGTTGAGTGGACTGTTTGTTTTTCTTGTTCGCTTTGAAGTGAAGATCATTTGGTTGGATTTGTCGTCAAGTTTTATTCCGTAACCGTGAACGATGCGCGCGATCTATTTCATTCGAGTATAACAACACGTTACTAGGACGAAAATCTAGTGTATCTGAAAGAGTGCTGCGATCATTGGAAGTGGAAATTGAAAATGATTGGCTGTAATTTTCGAAGAATTTTGCTGGGGAAAATGACTTTTATCAGCACTGGCTGCGATCATTGGAAGTGAAAATTGAAAATGATTGGCTGTAATTTTCGAAGAATTTTGCTGGGGAAAATGACTTTTATCAGCACTGGCGCCAATTTAGTGTGTACCTCTACACACTTTCAGATTCTTGCTAGAACGCAAGAAAGAAAAACAAACAAACGAATAAATAAAACAAAAAGACTTATCGCGTTTATTCGTCCTTTCTCTAGCTGCGGTGGTGAAGATTTCCAATTGTGGCCGTCTGGTGTTGCTTCCAAGCTGCTCCTGCAGCAGTCGTTGGCGGGGCTGTTTTTTTTCTCTCCTTTGTAATTAGCCGGGGGTAGCGAAAAACCTAGCTTACCCTAACCAGCGAGCCAACACCAAACACAATCGTACACACGCACTCGATCTACGGGCCAACGGAACAACCTTCGTTAGTCTTATAAAGCGGAACAACCTTCACTTTATTTTCACAAGAGACACAAACTGTAACGAAAACAACAGTTATAAACGCGCACTTCACAACAAACGAACGCCGCGTGTGTCTCTTCCCGTAGTCGAGGCTCAACTGCTCATCCCGCGATGGCTGCCGACCACAACATACCCGCCGAAACTGGATTCAGCACCACTTTTTCGCAGCTAGAGGAAAATACCGGCCTATCTATCCCTAACAATTATTCCACAAACATGACAAAAAAATTATCGAACCTAACTAACGCGACAATATCGTTCACAAACGGAAAAACGAACGAATTCAAACGAAAATAAACAAACTTATGTGAACGATATTCAGCGCAAGTGGTGACAGTTGTCATGGTGGGTACACGCTCTTGCGGGAGTGTCTAAATGAGGGTAATTTTTACTCATACACTCTCCCGCGGTAATACCCAAAATTAGGTAAATTTCCACTCGATGCTGAAATTGCAACCGCACAGGTTACATGGTTCATACTTCGCCTCCCATATTCCGTTCTTCTTCACGCCGCCAAAGATCCTCCTTAGTACCCTTCGTTCGAAAACTCCGAGCACTCGCAGGTCCTCCTCGAGCATTGTCCACGTTTCACGCTCGTGAAGAACAACCGGTCTTACGAGCGTTTTGTACAGGTTACACTTTGTACGGGGGCTTAGTCTGTTCGACCGCAATTGCTTGTGGAGCCCATAGTAGGCACGACCTCAGCTGATTATACGCCTCCGGATCTCACGGCTAGTATCATTGTCCTCGGATACCAGTGACCCAAGATAGACAAACTCGTCGACTACCTCGAACTAATCGCCGTCGATCGTAATGCTACTGCCTAGGCGCTGTCGGTCGGCTTCGGTTCCGCCGGCAAGCATATACTTCGTTTCAGACGTATTTATCTGCAACCCAATTCTCGCTGCCTCCCGTTTTACTCTGGTGTACTGTTCTGCCATTACCGTAGTTGTTTTGCCGACAATGTACATATCATCAGCAAAGCAAACGATTTAACTGGATTTGTCGAAGCTCTCAGCGGGATTCAAGTGGACCCAACAATCCACCCGTAACCCGCACACAGCACTGCGTCCCATCCACCGTATCCTTCAATAGTCTAATAGCTTCCACGGAAAGCCGTTTTCGCCCATGACCTTTCATAGCTCTTTTCGGTCGACAGTGTCATACGCGGCTTTGAAGCCGATGAATAGGTGGTGCGTGGGGGTTCTGTATTTACGGCATTTTTGGAGGATTTGCCGTATGGTGAAGATTCGGTCCGTCGTAGACCGTCCTTCCACGAAGCCGGGCTGATAACTTCCCTCAAATCTGTTGGCTAGTGGTGAGAGTCGGCGTTGTTCTTTAGCTGCTTGATGGCATCCTTAACTTCGCCTATCGTTGGGGCTGGCACGTCTTCTACATTTGTAGCGCAATAATGCAGCTTGAATGTGAGTTGGTAGTACAGCAATACTCCAAGATCACTGACTTCGTCAACCCATTCAAGCATCTGATCAGATGGCCAACGACATAGTTGTACAGAATAGATCTTTTGAGTCGTCGATATTAGATCACGTTATACTTTGCCACGCTTACTATTAGGAGTTTTGACTTGCACCAATGATCTTCATCCAGTAGTTTTTGGAGTTTCCTGCAATCAGTTTCATTTCGTATTATCAGGTAGATTTTTAAATGGTCAGCGTAGATAAGTATTCCACCATTCGGAAGACGTATTGTCAAGTCATTAAAAAATGCCACAAACAACAGTGGACCTAGATTGCTTCCTTTAGGCACGCCAAAGAATGGGGTCAGGCTTTCAAATACTGTTGACCCGATTGTCACGAAGAGCTGCCTGTTGTTCAAGTAAGAGTGAAACCAGATGCAAATGCTGTCGGAGATTCCAAGACGATGCAGCTTAGCAAGGAAGATATCATTATTAACGGTTTCAAATGCGGCCTCAATGTCGGTGTATACTGCATCAACCTGAGTTCCCGATACAGAACGATGTGAATTCGCACGGGTTAGTGTCCACGGAGCGTTTGGTATAGAATCTATGTTAGACAATGATAATATAACTCCTACAAGAGCTGAACAGCATATCCTTCATGATGATTCCGTCGGATTTATCGCCTGTCTTGTGTAATGGCAGCATATGGGAAATCTTCCATTCCGAGGGAAATCTTTGATATTGAAGTGATCTATTGAAAATTGCCTGGAGGGGAGCAGCCAAGGAAGCGCTGCACTTTTCGAAGATGCAAGAGGGAATACCATCGGGGCCTGGCTTATAGGACTGCTTCAGTTTCTGTAATGCAGCTTCAGCCATCGTAGCGTTAATATTGAACGCGTCGAAAGCTTTCACGTCTCTTGAAACTGGACTGACATCGCTGTTCTCCGATTCCATTTATTTTCTTCGTAGTGGGCACCCGGTTTTCGAACAAGCTAGCAAACTTTTGAGAAAAAAGAGCAAATTTGGTTTCCATGGAAGCGGCATAAACATTCCCTAGGTGCATCAAAATAGGGAGACCATTCTCTTTACGCTTCGAGTTTACAAAGCTCCAAAAACGTTTTAGATCATTCTTTCCGCCTCGCGTAACCGCGGTGTGTCCGACTCACCTAGCTAAATTGTCGTTTCACATACAGACTTCTATGCTGGCAAAACTGTTTCAACAAATAGGAGCGTCGTCGACGTAGGATGCGGAAGTGCTTGTTAGATCATACAGAATTGTTCGGCGGTTTTTTAGCGGTACATCTTGTACGATGCAATTCTGAATAGTACGATTGAAACAGCTAACGGCACAGTTGACGTCAGAATTCTGAAAAATCTCAGATCAATCAACCTCGAACAGCAACTCGTTTAGAGTGTCGTAGTCGACACGACGAAAGTTATGTTCGATCAGATCGATATATTGGTGGAATGCTACAGGAGGCTCACAAAGCACAGTGAAGCAAAGAGGTGGGTGATAAGGATCAATTGGTACTACTTCCGCCATCCTTTATGAAGGAGTCGCTGCAGAAAACGAGGTCCAATACACGATCTAACTTGTTTCGCACCAAAATATGCTGTCGTAATCTGAAGAACGCGCTGTAATCGACTGGAATCGAGTCAATACTGGCCAAGCAAAGCTGTGACTGTACAGGATCAGCAAAGGCATACCCGCTACCAGAACTTTTACAAACTAGGCGCGGTTGATTGAAGTCACCCAACAAGACTAGTTTTCCTATATCGCTAAACTTTCTGCTAATTTGAGAGACAAGGCTCGCCAAATCAAAAACTTTTAGGCGAATTTCGAGACCTTTTGCGTCCTGACGTCCTCGGGAATATCAGACTTATCCTTGGCCGTCACGTACAGGTTTCCAGAAATTTGCTCGAAGTCTGCCTTGATATACATCTCATCATTCACCACGCATCAGTGCCAACTTTTTAAAGTACAGCTTCCGCGCATGACTTTCCGCGGTCGTATTTTGTTTCCCGTCTCGGTTTGGGGAATTCAGGACCTTTAACGAACGTAGTCCGGCTCGTGTTTTGGTCCTCTGCACAAAAGACGGACTAACGTGCAACTGTTTCGCCACATCTCGGACCGAGGCTTTTTGGCTTGCGTTTGAAGGTAGTAACCACGCGCTTGTGATCGTTTTCGTTGAGTTGAGTGCTTCTCCGTCAGACGTTTTATTATACCGGACACCGTAGAATTCGCGATTCCTAGCTTTTTCCCGGTGTCGCGGTGCGACAGATATTGATTTTAAAGTATTCGTGCAAAATATTATCGTGATCCTGCTCTCTTGACGACTTTTTGAAAACTTTTGCGCACCTGATGAAATCAACTGACAGCATGTAGACAATACACATCAAACATATATTTATTAAAGTGAGAGCAATACCAGTGTGTACAGATTTGAAGTGAAACACCTTTCAATTAGCTTTCCGCCGTCTTGAACACTAAAAGTGCCTCATAATTGTGTTCTGTCATACGGATCGTATGTTTGATCATTATCACCCAGGCTTTGGTTTGCTCATCTTAATCTTGAAAAGAAAGCTATTTTCTACCTTCTTCACAACAGTGAGCTTACATTCAATGTGCATCACACCATCTGCTGTAGAGAGAGCGCTGAGTAATAGTTTCTCTGGCGGAAAAACGCTCCTAATTTGACAGAGCAGAAGCCCCGTGAAACTCTTGTAAATAGCTCACCCGCGCACACAAGATAAGTGAAATAAATTGCCCGGCAAACAACTGAAAATTGCGTTACCGTTCTCATCGTTCTGGGGTGCGGCAAAAACAGTACAAAATCGAACGTTCTGAACAATAGGGTAACGGGGGTATTTTGGCCCAAATGAATATTTTGGCCCACCCGGTAACATTTTACGCATTTCATCTGATAAATTCAATGAATATTAGAAAACTATGCATGCAACATTGAATAACACATCTAAGAATCATACTACACTATAATTTTCAGCGAAAAACTGGCTCTAGGTAGTGTTATTTTGGAATTAGTTCATACATATTCAAAGTCATGGCTGCGTCAACCAAAAGTCAAGAGGAAGTGATAACATACAAGTCAACGTCCGGAAGCTATTGTAACAAATATGTATGCCTATGAAAAAATTTGTTGTTGTAGTAACATCAATAAAATGTCATAGCAACAGTTTGTATACTCTGACATGTTGGAATAGGTTGAAAAAGTGGTTAAACGCATGGCCGAAACATGTTTCCCTCTTTCTGAAGCAAACATACATTGGCCATGCCAAGTTTTGACATCTCTTTGATTACCGTTCGGCCGTTGCACGTGAACAAAGAAGCAGCTTGTGACAATTTACAGGTAATTACTTCTTAATTTACCACATTTAACGATATGAAATTAGATGAGAATGCCTGTCAAACCGCTATAAACCAAATCATTTCATTTTTAGATGCCTAAAATTTAAAAAAATTCACAGCAGAAGGATGTTCTCCTCAAACCCACTATTTTTGCTTTAAAAATACCGATGATGATCTTAAATATAATTAGTCCGAACTATTTCCATACAAGTCTGTAGATAAAAAGGTGGGCCAAAGAAGAAATTTGGTGGACCAAAATATGTTTTTAGTACTTCGTAGAAATTTTGATATTTCTAGGATATTTTTCAAAATATTGCATTGTTGAACGGTGTATAATAAATTAGACACTAAGCTTTTTACAATGGTATAATAGAGTAGGTATTTATGTTGAAAAATTGTGTTTGTTTTCAATGAACTGTGCGAACACTTCCCAAAGCTGGCCAAAATACCCCCGTTACCCTACGCACGCATGGTGAGGTGTGAATCTTCCTATAACATACATTCAAAAACGGTTAGGATGTGGCTTCAATTCACACCTAAATGTTTTGTTCTTTGGCCAACTGCTCTTTTAGTAACGGAGAAGCTAACGAAAACTGCTGCCTCTTAAACTGAGAGAGAAAGCAATTGTTTATCCCTCGCAGGCGATGATTAATGTCATTTTCGTTTTCGCGGTGTACTACACTTTTTCCGTGCTATACTTTGCAGCTTCAAATAAAACATTTTCAGTGTCATTGCATTGGTATGCGTAATAATGGGATGGCTGTCAATTCGTTTTGTTTTGGTCATAATCGCATTCGTCATTTTGTCTCGTTTCCATTTCATATGTCCATCTCGCAAATGTGCTGAGAAAAAATTTACCTGACACTTTACCACGTGGAACGAAAACCAAAACAAACCAGTTTTGACACATACGTGTGAATGTGTTGGTAACTTCCTACAGCACACTCTGCTTTTTTTCGGGTGTCATCAGTGACAGAAAAAGTGTAGGGAGAAACCAGGGGCTAGAAGTGGCTGTCAGATTACATATAAAGCGAGCGTAACGAGAACCGCCGCCATGCTGAACCAACCAATGGTTCCTTGTCGTTTCTTTTCATGCGCAATCACGAGTAGGGGAGACTGGTAACCGTGGTTACATTTCCATATTCCCGAGTTTGTTTATTTATGTTCCGGGTTCTTTCGCTAATTCTGCTGCGATTTTCTATCGAATATACCGTTATTGTTACGCTTATCGTGTGATGTTGTGAAAGATGAAGTGCATAATTCCGTCCTGTGATAGTAACATGCATTTTGCATGGAGTAAAGGTGGAGTTTCAACACACAGGTGAATAGTACATCTTGTATCACATGTAAGCCTTACTAATAGATTGACATTTAAAATTTCCAACTAATTACAAAATATATCGTCGTTGGTGTCGAATTCTCTCCATTTCCAGACTGTCAAATCTGCCTGCTGCTGGGAGCAAAACAAGCGCAAGTATTCGCTCTCGTCGTTTCTGCGAACAAGATTTTTATTTAGTGAACGGCATGCGTAAGTTATTGCCGAGTGCAGTTCCGAGTTTGATGATAGCAGGCATCACCGGGTTGGATGTGCTCGACGACGAAGACATCACCTGTTCGAATGCCGGTAATAATTTTTTTATTACCGTATCCAAATCTTAATTTAAAGTTAATTTAATTTAATAATATTCTAGAATTTCCAACATCACAATAGAGGGTCAATCTCCCCTAATTATTGTAAACAAACGACGCCATATTGTGTTATGGTAAAATCACTTGTCTTCAGGCCCTTGGGAGAGACAGAAAAAGGGTGACACGAAAAATCAAATAAAACATTTTCGGTGTCAAAAGTGTCATTTGAGTGTAGTACACCGCGAAAACGAAAACGACATAAAAGAGTGAAAATGAACTCTGCGACTGAAATACTCTCCGCCTAAATGTGGATAGTTACTCACTCTGTGTGAGAGAAAGTCTAGTTCACCAATGCGTTTGACAGGTAGAGGAGGAAATTTGAGCAAAAATCAAGAGAACGGAAGAAGCCTGTTAACACTCACAACCTTGAGATTTGTATCCATTACATTTCAATCGATTCTGTATGTTAGGTTGCAGAAAAACTTATTGAGATTTTTCATGTTCCCAGTGATCCTAAATACTGTTTTTTCTTACTTAAGTTTAAAAAAAATTTGTTCACTATTAAAAATTCGCATATTCTTAAAACTATGATTTTGAACAATGTGTGGATCGCGTTTCATTCCTTAATTTCTAAGCGCATACCTAATCACTAAAAAAAATTCCAATAGTAAAAGATAAAAAAACAGACCTTTAAATTTTTTTATTGGTCAGAAAATCCTTGATTTAGAAAAAATTGAACGTCGCCACGACCCTTCCGTAAGCATTTTGGTAGTCTTTTCTTTTTCTCATCATTAACTCGAAACTCGAGATAATATGCACCATTTTTATCCGTTTGTAATTTTTTTTCCGTGGGTAAAAATTGATGAAAAGCACGGTATAACTATATTGGAGTGTATTATTTACATGTGCAAAATTTCATAACAATCGGTTCAGTGGTTATTGAAATGTCATCAGGCGAGTTGGGTCGCAAACGGCCTCAGCCTTCTGCCTCATAAATAGAGAACTGCTACGGGCAATAATCAAAAAAAAAAAAAAAAGAAATGTCATCGAAACAAGAAGAAAATCGCCAGAGAATTTCGCGTGCAGTCATGGAAATTCCAACTGCAACCATGAAATGGATCAAAAGAAAACTGGGAACCCATACAACTGTGTCTCGGTTGTGAAATCGTTCAAGGAGTCTCAGACAACCGAGCTGCGGGCTGGAAGTGGAAGAAAATCGAAGACAGCTGACCCTGTGAAGGCCCGGAAGGTGTTGGATTATAAAAAGCGTAATCCGAACCTTTCGATTCGCGACGCGGCTCTGAAGGCAATGTGTTCCGCCTGGTTCGTTTAACAAACCATGAAACGAGCTGGGTTTCGTGTATTCAAGGGCTGGAAGGCAGCAAACCGGGGCATGATCAACAAAAAAACGGCGGCCAAATCCCGTGCAAGGAAGCTATATCGAGAGTGGTTAACGAAACCGATGAGTTTGGTTATTGATGACGGAACATACATCAAGGCAGACGCAAAGCAGATACCGGGGCTGGAGTTCTACGTTGCCAAACCACGGTTTCATGTTTCGGAAGACATAAGGAAGAAGACAAATGGACAAATTCTTCAAAATACACCAATGCGGTAAACTGAGCAAACCGTACATCACAACGGGTACCATCAACAGCGAAATTCATCGCACCGAGTGCCTTCAGGTCCCCGTGGTTAGCGATGTCGGTCGGCTAGCTCTCCCACACGGTTGTGATATCGGGTTCGATTCCCGATCAGGTCGAGGAGCTTTTCGAGCTGAAAATTTTCTCGACTCAGCACTGGGGCACGGTGTATCGTTGTTACTTATTCTACAACATGCAAAATGTGCCGAAAACAATATCGATAACGAGTTCTCTCAACTAATCTAGTTGATCAAGACCGCATTAGCCCCCAGGCTAGCGTGCGATATTGTATTGAGTGCCTTCAGAAGCGTCTGTTGCCCTTCCTGCGATCCCACGGAGGCGAGACATTATTTTGGCCGGAGCTGGCATCATGCTATTACGCGCGATCGATGTTGGATTGGTTCAGAGACAATAACGTTGTTTTTGAACAAAAAACCGCCAAATCCAAATTCACTAGAGATTTATTTGGTGGGAGGATTTTGGGCCATAATGAAGACCAAAGTTCGGAAATTCGGTTCGGTGTTTAAGAACGAGTTGGAGTTGAAGAGAGAATGGTTGAAAAAGATTGGCTCCACCCTTGCACAAAATGTATTAAAGGGTTTAATTATGCCAAAACATAATTTATATGTATTAGTTCATTCTTGAAAGGTTTAAGAAAATTCGACTTAAAAAATTTTTTTGGCGAAGAAGATGCTTAAAGTGATGGATAATTTTCACCTCCGTCGTTCGCATAAGATAGCAGTGTTTGACAACAAAACTACCCAATGTGCGCGCAACATCGTTCAATTTTATCACTTAACACGGAGACATTAACACAAAACTTCCTTTCCGCTGCAGTTGTGGAAATGCAGAGATAAACTGGATCTAGGTTTAACCTTCAAGCCGGAGATTACCCGGGTTATGCTTTTATAAACGTGTCGTAAATTGGAGTCCGTTTCGTTCAATCGAAAAATATCGCGATTGATCTAAAGACTAAGCATTGGATAACTTTCATTGAACCTCGTCTGCCGAAGTGCGTTGGCTTTCTCGAAGGCATTCGATATATATAAAGAAAGATACTCATTGTTCGTCTTTGTAATGAGTTAACTTCGTGCGTGACATTGTTCAATTCTGTCACTTACCACGGTCACACAACCCTTCCTTTCCGTAGCAGTCGTGGGGATGCAGAGGTAAACACGGTCTCCGACAACAACGACTGCTACATTCCGTTCCTTACAACATCCTTCCTTATCCTGTACACTGAAGATGGCAAACTAATTCCAAGTAGTAATAATAATACACGTAGTTCCTTATGCAACTTCACTAGCTCAGATCGATCACGAATCAGCAACTACGAAATGTGCGGTCGTCAAGCTCGTGCTAAACAATTTTTTGGCGAAAACTTTTGTTTGGTGCGTTTTTTTTCGAGTACAGGCCTTACGCAATAGCGCGAAAATTCGGTTGTATTTGTCGGGTGTTGTCTGGCGTTTTGGCAGTTTGACTCCCTGTTATTTGAGCGATTTGGTATGCAATGAACTTTTGAATAACAAACACAAGCGTTGCGGTTTCCTTAAATTTTTAAATAGGCTTTATCATTTGGATAGATTCGGGTAATCAATTGGCAATCCATTAACATTTGTTCCTTCTCTAATCTAATTTATACTGTCTGCGACCTCGTTTTATCGAAAATTTATCTGCATGAACCCGGTTAAATTATTTCTGTACTATAGTATTTCGTGTGGATTTTCGGAGAAAGGTAAAAAAATATTATTGTTGCCAACCATGGGGACACTTCACCGCAATGTACGAATAGGTCAAGCTATTATTCCAATAATAGAGAGCCCACCAAAACCACGAAACCAAACTAAATAGCTAAATAAAATATTATTTATCAACCCGATTACCATTAGCTTCAGCTTTACACTGGACAGGCAGTTCAGCAGTGCAAAACAATCAAAATCTAAATAGTTCCATTTTGTTCTCGTTTCAGCTCACGAGGACGATTCATCAATGCATCAATCCCGAAAATCACATGATGAAGCAGCTTCGAATCCCACAGAGAGTCAAAATCAAATATCCGTTCTGCAGAAGCGTGGAGGTAAACGGCTTTTCACTTATCACTCTATCCCCGCTCGATTCGACCATTTCATTTCGATTCGAGCGGGCAGCACGACATTTTATTTGTCGTCGCAAACTTGCGATCAAACCACTGGATTTGTCATCGAAATTACCAACTCTCGTTTCTCTTTTCCAGCGAATCCGTTTATGTACAACGATTTGGACTATTCGGGAAATTCTATTCCGCACGGTGGCATGTGGGATGACTTGGAAGGACCACTTGCTGGTCAGCTGCCACCCGGAGGGATGGGTAGAGAAAACCAAGTCAGGAACTACGATCTGTTAGCAAGCTTACTTAGTGCTCCACCGCCGTTGCTGCCATCCCAGGTTTTCTATGGTGAACCAGTTTCGCCTTCCGTGAGCTATCCGGTGGCGTTCTATGGATTGGGTGATCGGGTCAAACGAATGATTGCGACCGGTAGAAACCAGCATCATCCATTAAGGTTAGTGTCTTACTTTTTAAGGTTGAGTGGTGCTAGCTAGCGAAAACAAATTTAGATTCATTCCTAGGCTAAGTATTGAGAAGGATGCATATGTTGCAAACGGGTGATTTTTCAAGCATTTGTTGCCATTCTTTCTTGTGGTAAAGCTAATGGTGCGAATGCTCTTAGAGCAACTTTCATTGTCCTGTGAACGTTCGGAAGTCACAGCGCACAGCTGATACCATCTGCCATTATTCTATTATGTTTAAAGTGTGCAACAGATGGTGACACCAGTATGGAGAAAGGGTAGTGCAAATACTTAACACTTGAAGTATGTGGCAGTTGGGATGATACCCAAGCACAGTCAACTTTTCATTGCGTGAAAATCGTCATTTAAATCGTCGTCTTTTCAATTCTAATCAACAGTGCAAATCACATTTGTTTCAGGAAACGTTTATTTCCGGATTATCAACGAAATCTGGCACGAATTGTGATAGGGTTGGTTAAAGATGTTGAATTGAGTATTGAGTACACACTGTAACCGATATTGTTGAAACAATGAGTACTTGGCGAGAAGAGTAAACTATGATCATGGCCCTTTTTTGGCCTTTCAAATATAGTTTAATGACAGTAGTGAGACTAACTTTTTGTAGTATTCATATATAACATTAATAAGTAGTTGAGCTGTTTTCAGAAAATATTAGCAAATCGAGCTTGTATATTATTTACAGGTTCAAGTCAAGAGAAAATACACTCACTAACCCTACATCGGAGCAAGGAACGTGACTTTTACTGCTAGTAGATGGCATTGTGCCGACATCAGCAATGTTGAATTGTTGGCATCGTTGCATGAAACCGGAATGCTGTTGTCGCTAGAAAATGCAAAGCTTTTCAAATAAAGAAAAAAATGTTGTTCCAAGTGCCAACTATATTTTTACTCTCAAGTATAGAGTTGCAACTGGCCCATTTGAAAATTGAACAAAAAAATAAACATATTGGGGTTGTTTTTCAAGATTTAACAAATTTTGCTTTCGATTCTATTCCAATAAAAAGGAATCATTCTGTAAAGGATCAACGAAATACAAATGATAAAATGTTAGGCATTATAATTCGAAGAGTTTACATGGATTTTCTCGTGCAAGTCTTACAGAAAGAGTGATTGATGAAGATTGAAGAAAACCCTTTCATTATTTATTAACCTTTTTTCCCTTTCAATATATTCTGTTTTATTAATCTAGAGTTGACGTTGTCAATGATTGGGACTGATGCGTTGCTTTTGGTTGCTTTCCTGGTTTCGTTTAGATATTGCTCATATGTGATCAGAGCTACATTCTAGATAGTCTTAGGGAGTCTTCAATGTTTAAGATTTGCTGTACAAGTTAAATTACGGTAACATTCAGTGTTTGGCAACCGACTTTGTTTTCCATTGAAATGGTGTCAATCTGAAGTGGTGTTTATGTTCGATTAGGTAATAAATTTTCAGTGATCTTTTGGTCTGTTATAAGAACCCTCTTCACTTCTTAACACTTAAGATATAATGAAAGATAAACTTATTGCTAGTGGGAAGACGCTTCAGATATCAACCGTCTCAAGTCTGTTGGTAAAATTTCCATTTTCAACAAGTTCATGCATCGGCTGTGACATAGTGCATTTTACTGTTATTTTAGCGTTAATCAGTTATCGTGCACTCCCAAAAAAATAATTTTAAGTAAAGCGTTCGGGAATGTTGCGTGTTCTGGTTATGCAGTTGATATTTTGAAAACTCTGTTTATTCGAACGTTCCCTTACATATTACAATATCAAGATGAATGTACTGGTGCTACTATCTTTATTCCTGATATTATTTTACTTTTGTTTGCGACTTGATGGAATACGTTGCAAATTTGTTTGCTGCGAGTTTGCACGATAAAGGGTGTAACGGAATCAATTTGTATCACAAAAAAAGATTTGGTAAATTTTACTCATCCAACCAATTGTCCTTCAACGTTTGGGTAGTAAAATAAAACGAGTTATTCAGTTTGTTCATTGTTCGGTTTATGCAATTTCATCTCCATCCAAATGCAGGAACTTACCTCGTAACACTGCTTATAAGGTCTAGTGCAAAGTTTGGACTTACTGTGTTTTTTTTTTGTGAGGAGATCGATTTTCTCTTCATATCGTCCGATTTTACATCCTAAGGATGTTTCCGAAGTGCCTGCTCCATAAGGGCCCAGTGATTGGCCGCAGCTCAGGTGCGTTCGGGGGATGGAGGTACTTCGGTACTAAAATGAATTTCTTAATCTCGTACTACTCCGGAACATCATTCGAGAGAAAAACACGAGGATAAATCCGACCAGAAAGTTGTAGGACCCTCAGAATCGGAGGTAAGTCCTTTTGGAGGCGTTCCTTCAAGTAGTTCAAGTGCCCATTGACCGTCCCGGTTGTCACGAAAAAGGTGCTGCGCCATCAACACGAGCGAATAGCCATGTATTTTTGGGCAACTTTTGACATCTTCTTCCAACGCTTCTAATGTCCTCAGGAACTTTGATGATGAGTGATGATGTGATGAAGTACTGAAGCCCCGGAAGTCTGCTTTTACATATGTCTCGTCCTCCGTAACGAGGCAATGTGGTTTCGTCAACATCTGGGTGTTGAGCATCCGTGCACGTGTTTTCGTCACCGTATTCTGCCCTTCATTGCGATTTGGCGCCTTCTGAACTTTGTACGTGTGTAATCCTCCACGTTTTTTCGCACCTTGAACGAAAGTTTTACTCAAATGCAGTTAGCCACATTTCTAACTGAACTGTTCGGATTACTCTTAAAAGCTTGAACTACCCGCTTGTGATCTTTTACACTATACGATCCATTTTGGCCACTTTTTTCTTTCCGGTCGATGATCAAACGCTTGTTGTACCGATTTAAAACGCAAGTTACCGTAGATTGAACCATTCCTTGATATGATGTTTTTGGTACAACTTACACAGTGTCAACAAAACACATTGAACAAATTTCACCCGAATGTTCAATAGAAAATACCAAATGTGTTTTTTTTTTTTTTTTTTTTTTTTTTTTTTAAAGGTGGCGGGGAAATCTGCAAACAGACACCTGAGAAGAGAACTCAGGGTGTGGGGATGAGACTAGGGGAGAGATGCTGGGGTAGTTACACTCGCCCAGACACCTACTGATCCCTGTCCCGACCCACTAAAACCCCTCCAGTCTCCAGCCCTGGTCTTCCCGGAACGACGGTTAAGTATTACGTCGGGGAGTGGCTTTTGTGCGTGATGCACCCTCTTTACTCTTATAACCTCCTAGCTAACTACCTGGAGACTGGTAATTAGCTACCACTGGCGTGTTGGTGGTTGACCCGCCACACACGTTGCAGCTCCAGAACAATCTGAGAGGCGGCCGCACAGACCGCGTTCCAGATGTCCGGGTCGTCGCACATCCTCCGGACTAGATTGTCCGGAGTAGTGCCAGGCCCGCTCACAGCCATCATGTTGCTCCTCGCTCTTGCGAAACGGGGGCATACGAAGAAGACATGCTCAGCAGTCTCCTCCTCCTCCACGCACTCGGGACACATGGGGGACACCGCGTGTCCGAACCTGTGCAGATATTGCCTGAAACAACCATGGCCTGACAGGATTTGTGTCAGGTGGAAGTTCACTTCACCATGTCGTCTCCCGACCCAGCCGGATATCTCCGGTATGAGTCGGTGCGTCCATCTGCCCTTTGTGGAGTTGGACCATTCCCGCTGCCAGCGGAGCATCGAGAATGACCTTCTGGTACCTCGTATGCCCCTTGTGTCACGTTGGTCGAAATACTCTCTGTCCTCCTTGATGGCGATGCTGATAGGCATCATGCCGGACAAGACACAGACTGCATCGTATGACACCGTACGATACGCACTCGCAACTCTCAGGCACATGAGCCTGTAGGTACTTTCCAGTTTACCACGGTAACTGTTAGTACCTAGCGCTCTGGACCACACTGGCCCACCATACCTAAGTATGGACGAAACCACGCTGGCAAGAAGTCTTCGCTTGCTGCCATAAACCGCTGAGCTATTGGACATCATACGAGATAGTGCTGCAATAGCCGATGAGGCCCTCTTACAGGTAGAGTCGACGTGACTCCCGAACGTGAGCTTGTCGTCCACCATAACCCCCAAGAGCTTCAGGGATCGCTTCGAGGTGATGGTGCAGTCTCCGACTCTGACCACCGCCTGTTGCTCCGATTTACGGTTGTTCACAACCGTGACCTCCGTCTTATGATGCGCGAGCTCCAGTTTCCTGGAGCGCATCCAGTCCTCGACCTTGCGTATACAGTGCGCGGCCGTCAACTCGACCTCCTCGATAGACTCGCCGTAAACCTCCAGCGTTATGTCGTCTGCAAAGCCGACGATCACAACCCCTACAGGGAACTTGAGTTTTAACACTCCGTCATACATGACATTCCACAACACCGGGCCCAGGATAGAACCTTGCGGAACTCCTGCGGTAATTGGGACGCACTTCTGACCCTCCTCCGTGTCGTAAACAAGTACTCGATTCTGGAAATAATTTTCCAGAATCTTGTACAGCGACACCGGTACATGGATGCTCCTGAGCGCGAGCGCTATGGAGTCCCAAATGGCACTATTGAACGCATTCTTCACGTCGAGCGTGACGATTGCGCAGTAGCGTATTCCCCTTCTCTTGCGCTGGATTGCTACCTCCGCCGTCTTGATGACGGAAGAGATTGCGTCCAGCGTGGACCTGCCCTTCCGGAAGCCGAACTGGTTACTTGCCAGACCGTGTACACCCTCCGTGTACCTCACCAGTCTGTTGAGGATGATCCTCTCAAGCACCTTGCCCGCGGTGTCCAGCAGGCAGATAGGCCTATATGCCGATGGGTCCCCTGGTGGTTTCCCAGCCTTCGGCAATAAGACCAGTCTCTGCCGCTTCCACCTGTGCGGAAAGAGACAGTCATCCAGGCACCTCTGCATGACTGCCCTGAACAGCCCGGGGGCCGTTTTTATCGCCAGCCTGATCGCCAGGTTAGGGATACCATCCGGTCCCGGTGCCTTGCTCACCTTTAGGGATTTGGCGATCACGATGAGTTCCTCATTCGTAACCCTTGCCTCCTCCCCTGCCTCGACACGGCTGTCGTCGCTCACGGATTGGATGCTCGGCAGGTTGGCCGACCATCTCTGGTCTATGTCTGAGATACTGGAACGTCGGACGTGAGACTCGACTGCCGGAGGCCAAGGACTTGGCTCGTGGCGTGGAAAGAGTCCCTCGATGATACGCTCCAGCATCGCTGGTGATCGCTCTGCAGGCGCCAGTGCGCCTTTAGTCTTGGCCATTACGATCCTGTAGGCGTCACCCCACGGATTTGTATTGGCACTCGCACATAGCCTATCGAAGCAGGCCCTCTTGCTGGCCTTTATCGCACTCTTTAGCATCGATCTTGCCGAACTGAATGCTGCGCGGCGCTCTGTCCTCTCTTCTTCGTTTCGCGCACGCTGCATCCTCCGTCTTGCACGGAGGCACGCACTGCGAAGGTCGGCTATCGCGTCCGTCCACCAGTAAACCGGTGGCTTTCCATTCCTAGGTTGGCGAGTCCTAGGCATGGTGGCGTCGCACGCCCGCGGTAGCATAGCAACTAGTTGGTCAGCAGTCGGGCGGAACCAACTGCCCCCCTCGCGCTCCCTTCTCATTGCCTCTTCGAATACTTCGGCATCAAAGTGCGATGTCTTCCACCCGCGAACGGTCGGAGTGTTGGCTCTACCCGTCGCTTGCCGCCTCTCGTTGTTGTCTACACTATAACAGACCGCCTGGTGGTCGCTATTAGTGTAGCCATCGTCTACCCTCCAGTTCTTGATCAGTCCTGGGCTGGAGAACGTCACGTCGATGATCGACTCCGCACCATTTCTGCTAAATGTACTTTTGTTCCCAACGTTGGCCAGATCTAGGTTGAGCTTTGCAAAAGCCCCCAACAGGATCTGGCCCCTCTGGTTCGTGAAGCGACTTCCCCACTCAACAGCCCAAGCGTTGAAGTCGCCCGCCACCACCAACGGTGTTAGGCCCGTTAGCTCCATGGATAGGAGGTCGACCATCTGGGTGAACCTTTCGGTAGACCAACGTGGCGGAGCATAGCAACTACAGTAGAACACTCCGTTTACCTTAGCAACTACGTACCCTTCTTCTGAGGTTGAGACAACCTCCTGAACCGGGAACTTGCTCGTCGTACATATGGCCGCCAAACTGGACTTATCCGCAACCCAGTTACCGTTTCCGGGAGGGATGCGGTAGGGATCCGATATGACGGCGATGTCCGACAACGACTCAGTGGCTGCTTGGTGTAGCAGCTGCTGAGCCGCGAAGCAATGGTTCAGGTTCAGTTGCGTCACCCTTACGCCCGTGGTTTCGCAGCCGGCTTACCGGCTGGGCACCTGGGGCCTCCCATAAAGTGTTTGGCGTCCCGTTTCCCGGAACATACCATGCACTTGGGAGACTCCACACAGTCCTTTGCTTTATGGCCTGCACCTCCACATCGCCTGCACAGCTGGCTCCTATCGGGCCCCTTGCAGGTCCAGGACTTATGTCCGCCCTCAAAGCACCGGAAGCAAATGTCTGGTTGCTGTAGTATGCCCAGAGGACATACAGACCAGCCGACCTTCAACTTGCCCTCTTTCAGGGCCAGGTTAGCGTCCGCCGACGGTAGTCGGAAGGTAGCTATCTGGGTCCCCGCCGGACCTTTGCGGAGGCGGATTGACTCCTTAGCCACCTCCACCCCGCACTTCGCTTTTAGGGCTTGTGCAATGTCGCACCCCTCAGTGATTTCGTCCAGGTTTTTAAGCTGGAGAGTCACTTCTGAGGTGAGTGCCCGCACTTGCACCTCCTTCCCTAGGACCTTTTCAGCTACCGTTTTGTAGGTAGCCCCCTTGTTCTTGGCGTCCTTCCGGAGCTCAAGTATCATCTCGCCAGTGCGAGATCGGCGGATACTCCGCACATCCGCCCCCAGATCCTTGAGCTGGGTTTCCCCCCTCATCTTCTTCAAGACTTCTGAGTACTTCGACCCATCCGTCTTGAGTATGAGGGCATCACCTCTACTCCGCGCCTTTTTGACCTTTTTTGGTCCTCTGGCCGCTCCGCCATCATGTCGCGTCGCACCTTCCCGACGCTTCCTACCCTCTACGGTAGTCCAAGGGTTGCCCGTAGCCTCCACCTGTGCCTTTTCCGCGGTGGACCTTGAACCGGTTGGCGTGTGTTCCCGTGGGAGTAGCACGACCAATCGTTTCTTGGTGTTCCCGGGGGCCGTTTCCTCCGGGGACTGCCTCGTTCGCTTAGCGACCTGCCCCGTGGAGCAGACCGACGCGAACGAGGGGGCGTCTGTCTGCACCTCTTTAGATGCAGTCGCCCTACCGGTCCTGGCCGCTTTCTCGGCCGCCTTCACCCGAGCTACGAGTTCTTCGTGCTCCTTTCTGGCTTCATCAATGGTGCTCCGAAGCAGGAGGAGGCTCTGCTTCAGGTCGCCAGCGATGTTTCGCCTGTTCGCCAAGAACTCGATTATGGCATCGAGTTGTTCAGACAGCGCCGCCACTCTTGGCCGCGTGTCCATACACCTTTCGACGGCCTTGACTAGCAAGGAACCGTCTACCGAGATGTCTGGTGTGGACACCGACGGATTCGCCGTTTTTCCACCTCCAGACTTCGCCGCATCCGTCTCCGCCTTCTTCTGCGGAGACCGCTGGATGCCACCTCGTGCGAAGGGATTTGGTAACCCCTCCGCACCCGTCTCTTTTGTTTTTGAGTTGAACATACCAAATGTGTAAAAAGTTACATCCACTTGAAAATGATGCAATTTGATTCCGTACACCTTTTAGTTCTAGACTCTACAATATCTTTTAGGATGTTTCGACTAAATTTGACATTGAAACAGTCCATCACTCACTTTTTATCATATAGAACACAAAAAACATTCATTAAAGTCTAAGAAATGTAAACCACAAAAATTATAATTCACTTGAAGCTATAAACAAAATTGGTTTAACGAAATTTAATTTCTTATTGTTTCAAATGCACAGACTAGTAAAAAGCAATAGACGGATTTCGCGCCAAATGAACCCGCGGTTGGCAGCACCATCTCCGAATTGGTTGAAACTTTTTGGGTGTGAATACATCACCTTATTAAGCATCTCTGCATATTTACTTTTTCCAAAATTAGTCTAGGTTGTCTTCTGAAAAGGGCGAAACTTTTTTCGCCGATTTTTTGTAAATCAATATAATTCAAAAACGGTAAATTCTTCAAAAAAGTGTTCTGTAAGTAACTTTTAGGAAATTGTCTGAATTTTCATAAAAAAGTATGGAAAAAATTATATATCAAGTCCCACACTGAAAAAATGCAATTTAAACACAAAACATCAATTAAAAAAAAATGGTCATCTCCGAATTGGCTTAAAAAAAATTTTGGTGAAAGACAACATTGTTGGCTACATTTCGTTCATACATCGCAATTTGAGCATATTTAAGGAAAAAAAGTTATTCTCTAAAATAAAAAATGAAAATGCAAACTGAAACTACTGGTATATTATTTTTTTAGTGTAAAACACCTTGATAGAATGAAATACTTGTTATGTTTTGATTATTTTAGTTTTAAACAATTTAAAACAAGTAAAACTCAATGCCTAATTTCAATATTTTATGTGTATGCATGTACCTAAAGTTCATTGTATTACAGATGTGAATGCTTCTCACATCTTATGAACCTACCCGATAAATTTACCTATGAAAATGGTGTTAATGTGGAAGAAAAAATCGATAACAAGTATTCTATTCTATCAGGTTGTTTTACTCTGAGAAAATAACACAGTGCAACAATTTTTTTGCCTTGGCTTCTATGTATGATTTTTTGATGAAGTTTGATGCGAAAATAAATTTCCCGGAGTTTTAACATATTTCAACTTAAGGGGCAACAATGGCGCCATTTTGAATTTTTGAGAAACCGATAATTTTTGATGTTTCTTCGACGCCATTTTGTTCTAAGACCAAATATCAAAATTCCAAGAGTTTATCCACATATTGGCATCTTTTTACCCATCTTTAAAAAAAACAGATCTTAAATCGGACAAAAACTGAGCTCAAAACGGTGATTCTACGAAACCGGTTTTGGCATAGTTTTAGTATATTTCACAAAGCAAAATAATAACGATTATTTCTGAGCATATATGGTAATTCGCCAATATCTGAAAGTGGTAGTCAAATTATATCTTATTTTGAGTAAAAAACTCTCAGAAATCGAATGGTAGGTGTCTGATCTACGTAAAATGTCAGCAAAATGTCGATTTTGCCCCAATTCCCCTACTATACAAAAATAAGTTTATCTGCTGATATTTTACGTAGATCAGACACCTACCATTCGATTTATTTTTGAGAATAACTTTTTTTCCTTAAATATGCTCAAGTTACGATGTATGAATGAAATGTAGCCAACAAAGTTGTCTTTCACCAAACATTTTTTTAGCCAATTCGGAGATGACCATTTTTTTTGAATCGATGTTTTATGTTTATATTGCATTTTTTTTTTCAGTATATGACTTGATATAAAAATTTTTCCATATTTTTTATTAAAATTCGGACAATTTCCCTAAAGTTACTTATAGAACACTTTTTTGTAGAATTTACCGTTTTTGAATTATATTGATCGGCAAAAAAAGTTTCGCCCTTTTCAGAAGACAGTCTAGACTAACTTTGGAAAAAGTAAGTATGCAGAGATGCTTAATTAGGTGATGTCTTCACACCCAAAAAGTTTCAACCAATTCGGAGAGGGTGCTGCCAATCCTTGAAACGATTTGGGATGAAATCCGTCAATACCTACCAAAATCTGACGTTTCGGCCTTCGGTTTGAAATATCATAATTCCGGTCAGTCTTCATTTGACTAAATATGTAAATTCGCGTCGTCGGAACTTTTTACGAAGTGTAACAACGAAGCGTTTCAAAATCAGATTGATAACCCTTTCAAAATCGTTCTTTTTAACTTGCGTGAATTTTCGCCTTGCTAAGAACTGCATAATATGATGCTGATCACCGAAGGATAGTTGTATAGTCTTAATGCTCGACGTTTCTAAGATTGATGTTTTGCGCTTAGAAGTGTTTATATTAATCTTCAGATTGTTAAGAACCGGTATCGCGAAACTCACATTATAATTAACTGCTCCACATTGTGACGCCTGCATATAATTTTTTATTGTACCATATTTTTGCTGTTCTAAAAGGAGTTACTTCATTTGTAAGTAACATAAAAAGGCACTCGCAAATTTTTACTTGTTACATTTAAACCGGCGCTAACGGCTTTACTTTCTCATGCGATGGAGGGCGTGATCCCAGAGATTTTTCGCCTCAGAAGATCCCCCGGTGTCGGCTAGGATTAAATTTAGACCAGTTTGGTTTGTTGTGAGTGGATCACGCCACCCCACAATCATCGACACCTATGTCGGCGTTGGGATTCGAACCCAGGCGTCAATCGTGATTGGCGGAGGCGTTACCAATTTCGCTGGGCCCGCCCTTTTTTACCTTTCTCCTAGAAAGATATTGCAATTACTGACAAAACCAAAGGTATAAAAGTGCTCCGAAGGGCCGAATATCGTAAATCACTTGACTTAGTTCGACGAGTTGAGCATTTTTTGTATGTGCGTGTATGTATGTAACAATTCAAACTCTCACTCGATTTTCTCAGAGATGGCTGGACCGATTTTCATGAAATAAGTTGTAAATAAAAGATCTTGTTGCCTCATATTATTCTATAAAATTTTATTGTAATCGGACTGTAACTTTGTCTGCTATGTATTCAATTTCGAAAATCACGAAACTTTAATATTTTGGAAATTACACAGCCGATTTGAACATAATTAGTAGCAGAAGTGCGGGCCTGTTTTTAAACCATTTATAGAAAAATTTTATAATGATTGGCAATGTGGTTCAAAAGTTATGAAAAGAAACGTGTCTCACTCATGTTTCTCAAAGATGACTGGACCGATTTTCACAAAATCAGTGTTATATGGAAGGTTTAGTCGCACCATATGACCCTATTGATTTTATTTTCGCAAATCGGACTATTACTTTGCCTGTTATATTTAAAAATGTGAAACCCAACTATGAAAAGAAACATATTTCGAGGACTACTTAAACTCACTCACTTTCCTCAGAGATGGCTGAACCGATTTCCACAAAATAAGTTTCAAGGGTGTACCCCTTGAGTGTTAGGAATTGTTACATAAGGAAAGGGGTGTAAAACCAGCGTTATGTAACGAAAAATCTTTGAGAAGGTTAAAATATTGCTCCAAAAACGAGCATTTTAATAAAGCAAGCTTTTCTACTCTGTTCCGCAATTTTAAGAGGGGTGTTGGTGGTGGCGTTACATTTTGTTACATAGCGGGGTGAGGGTCACAAAATTGAGTTTTTTGCGTTACGTAATTTATGGATGTTGCCTTATTCCTTTTTACCCGATCTAGCACAGACCATTTTACGAACTGACAGGTGTCACGGATCCTACTAATGTTGATGTTGCTTTTGCGTGCATTATGTCAGCGGTTCCGAACTTTCTGTCACAATTGCGTTCATGAATTCAGTTCAGAAACGTCTCGTAAAATGGTCTATTCCGTAATATCATATCACTCAATCCCGCACATGTCAATGTCGCATATGTCAATAACGTCAGTAAGTATTGTACTCGCCAATATATATCTAGCCCAAGGTGCTAAAAACTGGAAGTTAAGAATGCCAATCAATTCTAATATGTCTAGACCAGAGCTGATAGTAACATCACTTAGTGAATCGCAATGATACAGATTTGTATCTAAAACAAAATAATAACGACAGATCAGGGTCAGGTGCTTACACTAGCTCCAAAAACTAAAGTTATGTGATGGTATAATAAAGGTATGTTTCCCCGCTAGGTGGATTGAATCTATTTATTAATAAAATTGCCAATAAAGTTGTCAGGAGGAAAAAAATGAATCACTGTTTCAAGATGTGAATTTAATTATTTTGTACTGATCAATGTAAAATAACTGTCCCGTTCAACAAAGTTAGCAAAGAAAATCAGAAAGACCGTGCGAGAGTCAACACCATATTGCAGGTTTGAAGAATAAAAAGTTTTTGGCTTTCGACTTCATTTGAGCAGCAAAAAGTTGCTATCTCGATGTCTAGACAGATCCCTTGTTATTCTACTGCTGAGAAAAGTCGAGCGTGTAAGTTTCGTGGAATTTATAAGCGCAATTGTTGCCACTTTCCGAAAATTTGGGCAAAACTTAATTTCGCTTGCGTTATCCAGGGCAACTTAGCAAGTTAGCCTCCATGCGAGTAAAAAAAATCTTTAGGTTAGTAGGCCTTTCATCTCACGCCTTAGGGTATTACGGACCATACATATCAGCATTCCATATCCAATTTCTTAGAAAAATATTACACTGACGTCACAATAAATTGAAACCCATCAAAGCGATAAATTTATGTTTGTACACAGCAAAGCATAATTTTCATTATCCAGTCATAAATGCGTTACCGATTAGTGAAATGATTCGCGAAACATCAAGTATTCCTTTGTTATGCATCATTTCATACCATGGCAGCATTTTTTTCCATCCAATTGATTCATGCAAATTATATCATCGATGATAGCTAGAGCGCAGTCACTGTCACGTTGTTTATTTCTGTGGAAAAGTGCTACAAAAAAAGAAGGCACATTCGCCATCACCAATTCAAATAAAAATCGTTGAATGCAAATAAAAATAAATCAAGCCGTCACATGCTATAAATCTTACGGGAAGATTTAGAAGATAGTTTTTTTAATAAGCTTGCTCGGTGATCTATTGAGTGTTGTGATGATGTATGGTAAGGTACATGAAAAACCAGGAGTATCCTTCACCTTGGTCCTTGCTGAGCAGACTTGTAGGTAGTTATTCGTAAGAATAGATCGTACTATTCGGATGTTTTCGATGATTCTCTTTATAAACATGATTTGTTGGGGACCGTTTGAGGAATTCTATTTTTTCTTGTCATCTATTGCATAGTAGTGTTGGTATAGTCACTTAATCCCACGGTTTTGAAGACATGACCCCGTCCCTGCTGTTTCCATTTGTTGCTAAGCGGCAAAGTCCCCATCCGATGAACCACCCGGTGGAATCCTGCCATTTAACGTTGGTAAATTCCAGTTTATTTGATTGTCCTCTAATGAGAATATCTAGGAAGGGAAGAAATATCCTTGTGAACGGTGTTAATTATTTTTAGGATTTATCGTTTGATGAGGAATATATCTTCGACGTACGGATTATCATTGCGATCAAAAAGCTGTGATATAATCCATGATTGTGATATAATCCGGGTTGCTGTATTCCGCACTTCTATTATCAGCAATTGTTAGCAATTGAGAGTATTTGGGTGATACGCTTATTATTTATTCGTGCTTGTGAGTATTTTTTTATCCTTTCTAATACGCTAATTGTTTTACTATACCAGCCCCTGGTTACTTCTGCCAAGTATCGTGAATTACGATTCCCTGGATACATAAATAACGAAGCAGTTGAGCGTCGTTTAGCGTAGTGAACCTCGCGCTACTGATCCTTTTTGCATTTGCTGATACTTACTGCATTGTATGCCGGCCATTTTGAATTTATCTGAGTTGTTTGAAAAATACACGCGTTTTTCGGTTTCTTTTGATTGACAAAGTTTTTACAGAAAAGGATTTTCGTTTGGGTTCCCAGTAAGTCCCACTGAAAATTCACCCACCACCCGAAAGGTTATGTGTTCCTGAAAAAATACCAGGAAGAAATTCTGCCAATCCCCACCCATTCGTAATTGCGATCAATGTGAAGTAGGGACGATAAGATTTTTTTTATTGAATGAGTGCATTTATAATATCCCATTCGGGTTAATTGAGCATAATGCTCTGAGCTTTCGATTGATGAAAAGTTTCTGTTTCTAGAGGAAAAACTTTAAGAAACCCTCGAATGTCCTCCGAGGTGGAACAAAAATGGACAGCTTCGAAAAACGACAAAATTGATTTAGCTTAACCAAAAATTATAAAGTTGGTCGGAAGCTCTGATTCAGTTCGTCTTAACAAAAAATTGCGAAGAGAAGTGATCGTAGTAAGAGACGCAAAACGCAAATGCGTGCCATTGGATGAATTTAGCAGTACACATGGCTTGAAGATCTGCTGGGAGCACTGCGGTTTCTAATATTATTAAGAGCATATCTAGCGATGTTTCTAAAGCGAATGATTTGAAAGACGCTTTAAAAGCAGCAGAATCTATTATTGTCAAAAAAGTATTCAACAGAACAAGTTTTTGCTATATTTGTTGAAGCTTTTGTTTCCAATTTCAGGGTAACAACAGAGTAAAGTTCACTGCTAGGTGATCTAAATTGATTAAATCAAGTTGATAATAAATTTTTATGTCTAAATATAACCACTTTAAGACATACTTTTTATCTGAAAACTCATTAGGCGGCATCCATGAATTACGTAACGCTCATAAGGAGGAGGGGGTATCCTTGAGTGTTCGATTTGTTACATAGGGGAGAGGGGGAGGTAAGATTAGCGGTACGTAACAAAAATATCTGGAGAGACTCTCCGAAAACGAGCATTTTTATTAAGCAAATCTTCTACAGCGTTACGTATTTTTTATGGGGGGTAGGTGCTAGCGTTACGTTTAGTTACATATGAGGGGTGGGGGTTCAGAAATCAGGTTTTTTGCGTTACGTAAATTATCACTGTGCTACAGCGATTTAGAACTTCTGAAGTGACCTAGTGCAGGTTGTAGGTCTTGTTGAGTATAACATTCGCTCATACTAGAAATTTTCCAAACACCCCCAAATTCTGAAGTTATGGTCAAAATACGGTTTTTTGAACCTCAGCGCATATAATATTTTTTAACTCAGTCATTTATTAACCGTTTTTTAATATTTTAGCAGTTTTAGGAAGGGGACAAATAGAGATTTCAAAATATATACAGGTTTTTACTAATACCAATAAAACATGTTGAGTTATTTGAGTTTAAATCTAATTTTTTGGACTTTTTCACGAAATTTTTCAATTTAACTTTAAATTTGCCGTCTATTTTTGTGAGAAACACACCACAAATATACTATAATTTTGAAATTATATTCAATTCCGAATCAAATGAAAATAGTTTTGTGAAAATCGGTTGATATTTGGCTAAGTTATACATTTTTTATGAAAACCAGAGTTTTTAGCTTCTATCGCACAATTATTTCACAGAACTACAAATGATGCAAAAATGCAAGAACTTTTGATGCGACTTAGTGTGGGTTGTAGGTTTAGTCAAATGTTACTTGCGCGTTTACTTGAAGTTTTTCAAATACCCCAAAAAAATTTTAGTTATGGTCAAAACCCTGTTTTTCACCTTAGCTCACATTTTTATGTTTAATTCGGTTATTTTTGAACCAATTTTTTGTATTTTGGCTGTTTTGGAAAGGCGAAAAATAGAACTCTTGAAACATGTATACACTAAAGTCGCTTTTTACGCGAGGGATACGTGCCGGGTAAAAAAACGCGTAAATTCCGGAATCCGCGCAAAAAAACCGCGTGAATTCCGTAATCCGCGAAAAAAAAACCGCGTAAATTCCGGAATCCGCGTAAAAAAAACTGCGTAAACTCCAGTATCCGCGTAAAAAGCGACCTTAGTGTATATGTCTAAATAGTTATATTTAGACGATGAATAGTTTTAAATAAAATAAGATGTTTTATATTAAATAATATAAAACGATTTTTTTTTTCCAAATTTTACCAATCGAATTGTTTTACAATAAATAAGATACCTAGTTTATGTTATTATCAAATTTTTCCAAATTTATTCGCAATTTCTTACACATTTTTGTAATGAATGAGCTTTTATTGCAGTAGAATTCGAAAAGTACATTTAGTGCCAAACGAAAACAGTAAGTGTTTTGGCCGAGATATGACTTGATGTTTTCCACCATATATGTACTTAGATTTCGTCAAGTCATTTCTCAGCCAAATTATAACAGATTTTCATCAACAACATTTATTGTTTTCGTTTGGCACCAGAAAGAAGTTTCCAAATTTTACAGCAATTGAAGCTCCATCATTGCAAAAATGTGTGAAAATTTATTTTATTTTAAAACTATTCATCACATATAGGTAAAATTTTCAGACATATTTATTTGTTTTCAATGCTCTATTTTTCGCCTTTCCAAAACAGCCAAAATATAAAAAATCGTTTGAAAAATAACCGTATTAAACATAAAAATGTGAGCTAAGGTAAAAAACAGGGTTTTGAACATAACTTGTAATTTTCGGGGTATTTGAAAAACTTCAAGTAAACACTTGACAAAAGTTACAACCCACACTAAGTCACATCGAAAGTTCTTGCATTTTTTTATCATTTGTAGCCCCGTGAAATAATTGTGCGATAGAAGCTAAAAATTCTGGTTTTCTTAAAAAATATACAACTTAGCCAAATATCAACTGATTTTCACAAAACTACTTTCATTTGATTCGGAATTGAATATACTTTCAAAATTTTAGTATATTTGTGGTACGTTTCTCACCAAAATAGACGGCAAATTTAAAGTTAAATTGAAAAATTTCGTGAAAAAGTCTAAAAAATTTGATTTAAACTCAAATAAGTCAACATGTTTTATCGGTATTAGTGAAATCCTGAATATATTTTAAAAGCTCTATTCGTCTTCTTTCTAAAACTGCTAAAATATTGAAAATCGGTTAATTAATGACTGAGTTAAAAAATATTATATGCGCTGAGGTTCAAAAAACCGTATTTTTACCATAACTTCAGATTTTGGGGGTGTTTGGAAAATTTCTAGTATGAGCGAATGTTACACTCAACAAGCTCATTGCGACCGACCGAGTGAAAACGAACAAATAATAACTCAAGTGCATAAACCATCGACAACCCGCGGTTGCATACAAATGACATCATTTGATGTAAAATTTACCAAACACTTATCTGACTGGCCAATATAATGTGTGTCTGACCTATTTTGTTCACCCTGTCAAACACTTCAGTTTAAACCTATATTATGATTTGATGAGCCAACAAGTGAGTCTTTGCCTTTTACCCATTAAATTAATATTACTAGGAACAATCAAACTGGCATCGCAAGTTTGATTGTTCCTAGTAATATTAATGTGTAATCAAAATGCGTTCATTACTCTCAGCTTTTGAACAATAGAACTTAAAGCATCAAATCCTCTATCTAGCGTTTCAGTTCAACTTGCATTGTTTAATTTTGCATTTGTGTAAAAAAATTCCAGTTGATCAAATAATAATGAACAATTGTTAAAATTTATTAATGCGCAGAGCACCTCGTACGGTCTGATTATGATTGAAATCATTTCATCCCTAGTCACTTGATCTACTGATTCCGTGGAATTAAAAAATAACTAATACATACTTGGAAAAAATGAACTTCAGTAAAAAATTATATTTTGCTTCATTTTTCCGTTTCAATGTTGCGTCTTCAACCAAAACCAATAAATATTGTTATCGTTATGCAAATCACTCAAGTCTGCCTCCCGTAACAGCCCATTTGCACAGAATGAATTAAAGGCGATGAATAAACATCAGCCGGGGCGAAAATGCTTGATTTCCAGCGCATATAGATCGAGGATGCTGGGAACAAATGCGTATGCATGTATACTGTTCAGTTGGCTGGAATCCGTGAGATGCTAAGCAACGGGCAATGTTGGTAGTTTAGCATCATGATGATGATGACGATGAAGAAGCAGAAGAAAAAGTAAAAAAGAAAGATTGACGTCTACTTGACAGTCTATTGTGACAGTCCCATGACGCTGCAGTATAAAGGAGAATTTGTTAAAAATGATAATAATTTCGGTCAGGCATGTGCTCGATAGATTCGCATAGCCTTGTAAACCTGGCGCCACGAGACCCTTCTGTGCTGTAAAGAGTTTTCATCCGCTTTTTATCCTGCTGGCAGGAATGTTTGCAGGCTATAATACGATTCGTTATCGTACCAGCAGCTATTACCAGGGGAAAAGCAACAAGTCTAGTTAGCTATTCATAGCTCTGACATTAGGCGTGTAACATAAAGTCTTCAAAATCATCGTCATGTTGACTGTGCCCTCTAATCGTGTCAATCAACCTCATGTACTATCGAGCAGCTGAAAAGAAAATTGAATGGAAAACCGTTGGCACTCACACGTGCCGCTTTTGTTGTGAGTGTGTCTTTATAAACAACATATTATACAGAGGAAGTAACCCAGCAGCGCGGGAATCCTGTGTATTTGATTACATTCTGCAAATTCTGCTCAAACCGTGTTGACAAAAGTGTGGTACTCTTTAGCTCAACCATCAAAAAAATTTTCAAATAGCATCCATTCTACAGAAGAGCGCCGTCGAAAGGATGAAAGTTGTGCTGTATCACCTGTTAACCAAGCGATTAAATAAATAATTTTATTGTATACAATTATCTTCGTATCCGAAAAGGTTGGGCCAGATAGGTTGGTTTGATGTAATTCCTTAATACCTGCTAGGGTAGAAAACCTATTTTAAGCAGCTCATGGAGCCTCTTGTGTATTGAAACGAAATACACGAAATGTGTAAGGTGAAATACAAACATAAGTAGGTAAATCAATTTGTTTACTACCTTTCTTTTTGTCAGCACTTGTTTTCAGGTCGTAAAGTGATTTTGTAAAATTTAACAGTAATTATGTGAAGTTTCCTATTGAAAGACACTATTCCAATCACCCCGAACCTATTTTAAGCAGATTCTGTTTTGCAAGGGATTTTTCTGCAGCGCCTGGATGGCGCTTTAATGGCTGCAATTTGTGTTTTCAAAGATTTTTTTTTATATATTCCTAACTCCTACTCGGGATTAGTGAACGAAACACGAAGTTTCTTCCCGTGACTCTTTTTTTTAATCTAATTTTGTTACACATTGAAGATAACAATATGTACTATTATCTGTCAAAATTTTGTGATGGTAAATAGAAAAACAAAACTAACTGAACAATGATTCGCCGAAATCTGAGCATACATAAATATGGTATTAGTTGTAAACTCCAGCTTCGGCTTTTCCATTCAGCAGAAATCCATTAGTATAAGTAACAATAAGATTAGGTTCATACCGAATAAATTTTCTAAATGTGTCCTCCAACGTACTCCCAACTGGTCTCGAGGTACGATGCTGGCCTAACAAGCCAGTCGTCATAGGTTCGAGTCTTAGCTCGGGAGAGACTGTTAGTGTCAGTAGGATCGTAGCGCTAGCCCCGCCATTATCCTGTACACTTAACAGTCAGCTGCGAAGTCTGTGTATAAATAAACAGAAGGTCAAGTTCCGAATCGAAATGTAGCACCCAGGCTTAGCTTTACTTTGCCTTTTTGTCCTCCATTGTTATGAATAACATACTCTAGAAAACGTCGGAAGCGGAGCATGCCTTTCGAACGCAGTCTTCCGGTATAGACATTCGTGCTCGTTATGACCGACTTCGAAGTCTTCAAACTAGACTGTTTTGCAGGCGCTTCAATCCAAACTCATCTTCTTTGACAAACATTTTCTCAAATTTGCAATGAAATAATTCCGCACCACTCGAAAGTAAACGTAACCAAATACACTGTCAACAAGTTATTATTTACACAAACCCACCAATATTAAAGTTAAAACATTTTCGCATTTTTCCTGCCGCACATGTAAGTGCATTACGCTAAATGAGAACTTTGTCGTTAAATCAAACTTTGAAGCTCAGAAAGTGCAGGACTAACCTGATTTGTAATAAAGTTAAACGACTAATTATTAAATAAACCACTCGTAATTTCAGTTTTCAACATCAATGAAGTTACAGGCTAAACTGTATCCACAAACACATTATTTTTGACGTAAAGAATAAGGTAAACATAATAAGATATTTGATAATTCTTATTGAGCTTTTGATGGCAGATATAATTCGCTCAATTTTATAATTCTATATTTTGAAACGAGCGGGTTGTGCGTTCAATATCATTAACCTTAGCCGCATTGCGGTGAATTGTTCCAATCGATTTTTTTTTATTCTCAACGGAATATTAAACTCCCACCGTATTCGAAGTCGGCAACCTGGAGATGTTGACTTTGCAGGGCACATAATGTGCACTAATGTTTAAACCTCGGAATAGCAATGTGTGACTCCGAGGGAAAAAATCAATCCATCTTCGAAGCGGTCATGTCTGATCCCAATGTCACATTTTCCCACTCTGGAATTCGTTTCTACTTTAACTGTGGTCAGGCTATCGTGAGTGAGTGACAGATCGTGCGCTGAGTGGCAGGTAGGAAGGGATATAATTTTTTCATTCGATTCGTAAATTGCAAAGCCGTCCCTCACATTGTTTCCTTTCGACTAGCATCAATACAACACAGTACGTGAGCTAATATATATATATATATATATATATATATATATATATATATATATATATATATATATATATATATATATATATATATATATATATATATATATATATATATATATATATATATATATATATATATATATATATATATATATATATATATATATCGCCAATAAACGAGAATCATTGAGAAGCAATGATACAATGATACATGCCATTGTACAAGCGGTTTGGGTGTTAATAAATATCAGATGCTCTTTCGAGTGAACAGTGAAGTGAGGCGGTTTCTCAAAAACCACATAAAAATTCAATCGATTCTTGTTTCGGAATTTGAAATGTTGATGCAGGCATGCCTACACTGTACGAAGATAATTTCTGTTCGTTTTCAGTTCGTACTGTGTACTGTAGGCAATAGACTAGTCATTTCTTGTGTAAATATTAAAACAGCAACTCATCATGAAAGTTGTTTGTGACCATATTTGTGCATACAGACGACAGCCAAGAAAATTCAACCCCGCGAGCGATGCTTGTTCATTCGCGCAAGGATATATTGGGGGTGTATGCTTGATGTAAACCAGATGCTTCCTTAAGCGATAATCTGGGATGTATGTTATGTTATTTTGAAGTTACAAAATGAGCGACAGAGTATCACAGTATAGAGATGAACGTTTTTAATTGCCTACAAAAAATTGTTGACTGATAAGTAATAATGTGACCGTCAAATAATGAGCACATCATATGTTTTGAACATAAAGGAAACAGAGATTTTTGACATTTCTAATGTTTATGCAATTTTTTTGATGTTATTGATATTTTTCATGTATTTTCTTGTATTCGTCGCTATCGTGACTCAACTATTGTAACTTTAGTTTATCGAACCATTTTGAGCATCAAGATTACAGATAATAAAAAGTATTATTCCGGCACAAGCATAAAATAAAAGTTTTCAAGCGTTAACCAAATAGAATGTTCGTCGCGAAACAATCGTTTCAAATAAGCGCTCAAAATCGGGACTCCCGTTTAGCGATGGTTTACCTCATAGCTCGATTTTATCATCCAGAACAACCACCAAGCGCTACTGTTCGGAATGCAAACCAAATACCGCTGTCTGTTTGTGTTACCTCCCGCAAGCAAATTGTTCAAAAATAAACGTGTGCTGTATTTGCGAGTTTGTCTAGAACACGTGCAACATTAACATTAGTTAATGACGGTTTTAGTTGTGGTTTGCGGTTTGGTGAAAGTTTTTGCTTGTATTTTTTAATCAGGTATGTACGCAATAGGGATTTTTGGACGTAGAAAATCGTCTGTTACCGCTTTATGTGAACCAATTTTTTTACTATATTGATGTTGTTTTACAATTCTTTCTATACTGACATTGTACTTCTAGACAACCTGTTTCTCAACTTACTGTAAAAATGTAGGTAATAATAATTTCAAATACTTTGATTCTACGATAGATTATGAGTTTTGAACCTACATGATGTTCAAACAAATCGGTAAGAAATGTATTTTCTTTTATAAACCCCTGCAATTTCTCTATTGGAAAAATATTCAAACTGACACTTGTTGTACCATCCTTGTAAATGTTAATCACCGAATTACAAGTAAATTGTTGTTTGTTCTAAAATGCTGCTACAGTTTTTTTGTCGACTCAATGTAATATATTATACTGCAGGGTTATCGCGCATTACTTTCAAATTCTGTTTCAAACCGTCTCGGTAATTGGTCCCATGATGGAGATACGGACCGGGGAAGTAGAAATATGTGTGGTCTCGACCTGGTATTTCTCAGTATCATGAATTAATGTTGAGCAATTATCGCTGAAACTAGGCCACTAGGTGCACAAGGTCTTTCAAATTTAATGTAAATGCACATAGTTATTAGAAATACAGAAAAAATGATAATGCCATTTTTGTTTGATAGAATTTATTGACCCCTTGGTCACCAAGGGGTGAAACAGTTTTCAGAAAAGTTGAAATTTTAGTAATTCTTGATTTTTTACTTACTTACTTTACTTTGCTGGCTAACGGACCGTTTACCGGTCTAGGGCCGAACGAATTAGAGATGTGCAGGTTCTTCTGTCTTGGGCAGCCGTTCTCCAGTCTCCTCGTACACCAGCAGATCGTGCATCTTCTTCCACCGTGGGAGGCCTACCACGGAGTCGACGGCCTCTTCCTGGTTCTCTACTGAAGATAGTTTTGGCGGCTCTCTCGTCAGGCATCCTGGCTACATGTCCAGCCCACTGAAGCCTGCCCCGCTGTATTACCTTCACTATATCAGCATGTTTGTATACCTGGTACAACTCGTGATTCATGCGTCTGCGCCACACTCCATCTTCCAGTTTACCGCCAAGTATCGATCGCAGAACTTTAAGCTCAAAAACTCCGAGCACTCGTCGATCAGCTTCCTTCAGCGTCCATGCTTCATGTCCGTAAAGGGCCACCGGGATTATCAGCGTCCTATACAGCGCTAGTTTTGTGCGAGTTTGCAAACTCGGGACCTTAGCTGGTTACGTAGTCCGTAGAAGGCCCTGTTCGCAGCTGCAACTCGTCGTTCCACTTCACGGCTCATATCGTTGTCACATGTCACAAGTGTACCAAGATAAACGTATTCATCAACCACTTCAAATCGTTGCCCATCTATCTCCACCTCAGCACCAACACCACGGGTACTTCCACGCTCTCTGCCAGCTACCATGTACTTCGTTTTGGCAGAGTTAATGACAAGCCCCAATTTCGCTGCTTCCCTCGTAAAAGGTACGAAGGCCTCCTCCACGGCCTTACGGTTGATACCGATGATATCGATGTCGTCCGCAAAACCAAGAAGCATGTGAGATTGCGTGATGATCGTACCGTTACTTTCCACGTTTGCTCTTCGTACTGCACCCTCAAGAGCGATGTTAAACAGTAAATTGGAGAGCGCATCCCCCTGCTTCAGTGCATTCAACGTTACGAATGCGGCTGATGTTTCGCCAACTATCCGCACGCACTATTTTGATTCCTTCAGCGTCATACGACTCAGCTTAATTAGTTTCGTAGGGAAACCGTGTTCCAGCATGATCTGCCACAGCTCGTTTCTTTTCACTGAGTCGTATGCCACCCTGAAGTCCACAAACAGATGGTGAGTCGGTAAGTTGTACTCCCGGAACTTATCGAGGATCTGTCGCAGGGTGAAGATTTGATCCGTCGTGGGACGCCCCTGTCGAAAACCAGTCTGGTATTCGCCAACAAAGTATTCCGTTGACGGTCTCAATCTGAAGAACAGGATACGGGAGAGCACTTTATATGCGGAGTTGAGCAACGTTATGCCCCGATAGTTGCCACAATCCAATCGATGGCCCTTCTTATAGATAGGGCATATGAGGCCTTCCAACCAGTCGTTCGGCATTTGTTCATCCGCCCAGATCCTTAGTATTATCTGGTGGATCGCATAGTACAGTCGCTCGCTTCCCGCTTTTAGAAGCTCGGCCGCGATACCGTCCTTCCAAGCGGCCTTGCCGTTTTTCAGCTCACTAATCGCCGCCTTTTTCACCTCCTCCTGTGTTTGTGGCTCCACAGCTTGTTCGTCACTCATAATTGTAATCCTGTTCCTGCTCTGCTCATCCAGCTCCTCACCGTTCAATAGCGCCTGAAAATGCTCCTTCCACCTGGCTGCAACCGACGGTTTATCAGTAAGCAGGTTGTCGTCCTTGTCATTACACATGACCGGCACAGGGAAATTCGCACTCGGCATCGAACCAGCCATTAGGCTGTCTTTCACGCGTCGTACCTACCACCTCTTTCGCAGTCGTTTCGATAGCGCCGTGGATGCTGCTCCACAGCCCATTTATATCTTTCACTCCTTCCTCTAGCTGTTCTGCGATCCGTTGAATCAGGTTTCTGGCGTATTCTGTTGCCACGCCATCAGCTTTCAACCGCTGAACGTTGAAACGCGTCGTCCTCTCTGTGCGAGATTACAGCACGTTCGACAACCGTGCGCGGATCTTACAAACGACGAGATAATGGTCAGTCAATGTTTGGTCCCCGAAAAGACCTAACATCAGTAACATCCGAAAAGTGCCGACCGTCAATCTGTACGCGATCGATCTGGGAGCAGGCTACTCCATTTGGATGCCTCCAGGTGTGCTTCCGAATATTCAAGCGCGGAAAATAGGAGCTTCATATGGTCATTCCTCCGGCCGCGGCAAAGTTTATCAGCCTCAGGCCGATTTCATTGGTTGACGAGTGGAGGCTATGCCTTCCAATGACCGGACGGAAGAATTCCCTCCTTCAAACCTGTGCGTTTGCGTCTCCGATGACGACTTTTACGTCGTGTTTTGGGCACTCGTCATAGATTCGCTCAAGCTTGTCATAGAACTGATCTTTGACTTCATCGGATTTGTCGTTTGTCGGTGCGTAGGTTAAACTGTAGTTGAAGAATTTGCCCTTAATCCTCAACTAGCATATACGGTCATCTACGGGCCTCCACCGGATGACTCTTGTTTTCTGATTTCCCAGCACTACGAAACCGACGCCCCGGTTTTGCTACTTTGCCGCCACTGTAGTAGATGTGGTACTTGAAAGAAGTGCGTGCAATAGGGTCCACTGCACGGAATTCCCTTTCTCCGGAATTTGGCCACCGAACCTCCTGAATCGCTGCGATTTCGACTCCCTGCCGCTGTTGTTCTCGAGCAAGCAAGCCAGCTCGCGCCGGTTCATTGAGAGATCGGACGTTTCAAGTACCCAATTTCCAATCGTTTACCTTAATCTTTTTCCGTGTTCGTAGCCTAGGTCTTTGCCGATTGATCCGTTCCGTATTTCTAAATTCGTTGTTCGTGGTTGAAGAAAAGGTTTCGGTATGCTACCTTACCAGGGTCGCGATACCTGCATCCCGCTGATGGGGCTGCCATCTTAGGGGTAGCTGGCGGGATACAGCATTCCATAATTCAGTTTGCTTGATCGGTATGACGTCTTCGATAAAGTTGTAGATAATAATTTTGTCTCTCCGAAAAAAATATACACTCTATATTTTTTTTTGGGTGGATTGTTTAGGTAATCTTTTGTAGTTTCTAGAAAAAAAATTAGATTTTTTAGAAATGAGCTTTTTTATGAGAAACAAAATTATCTACAACTTTATCGAAAACGTCATACCGATCAAACAAACCGTGTTGGCCCTGAAAATATTTGTAATCATCAATACCTTCCCAAAATAGCATTTTCAATAGCTTCTTAAAAATGAGTCATGCTCCAAAAAATTCAACCAATAAAAGAACTATAGAAACTATAGTAACGTCTATGCAAAGTTTCAGTCAAATTAAAAATGACAATTTAAATAAAATATTAGAACTGGGCATTTCTTGTGGAACTGCTCAATAATAAAAAACCTATCGCTTTGTCAGTATCAAACATGCTAGTTTTGTATTCATTATTCTCATTAAACTAAAAAAAAAACCTAAATTAATCCACCTAGCGGTGAGACCCAGCCTTTCTCCTTCGAACTTATAATTTGTTAAAATAGATTTACTCCAACACTCAAAAAATACACCTCGATTATTTCTGCTGGATGTGTTATTCATTCTAAACAACAAATTTTTGGTAGCCAACAGCACAACTATACCGACCATTTAAAATTTAACATATCATCGGCTTCGTGCAACACTGGCACAACTCAAAATTTTGCATTTTTGAGTTTTTGATGGCAAACGATGCCAAATACTGTTAAGTTTCATCACACGAAATCCCATTTCGAAAATCACAAAAGTTCTAGAGTTATGAGTAGGCACTTTTGCTGCACACATCGAAATTTTTCCATAAAGTTAGTAAAAATAAGGTTTTAATTTAGACAACGTGAGCACGTAATATGTGCATAATAGACCCAAAGGTGTTAAATGAGGATTGGTAATCTTAAACTTCAAAGTTTTCTTGAAATTCGAAAAATGAATTTTCGACGCAAATTTTCAAACGCGTTTTTCTCGAAAATATGTTTTTTGAGTTGTGCCAGTGTTGCACGAAACCGACGATATAAATATAAATTAACACAAATAACAATAACGCAAATAACATTAAATTCCTTCAACTATATGATGCGATGTTGTTTTTAATTATGGTATAATCGGTTTGTACGCATATACTGCCTATAAATATTCAGATTCTTTAAGTCAACGTTAGTCAGTAGATTTCAAATAATGCATAATTAAAAGTTGTTCCTTATACATTAATTTGAATGATCTTATCAGTGAAATTAAAATTCTTTAACGCAGTTGATATTACTGCTCGTTTCTGAGAGGCATCCAATGAATGGCCAAATACCAATAAATATGGGTTTTCCAGTACCCGGAATGATGCTCAGAGACCAGGAATCAACTTCATACTTTATTTTGAAATCCGAATTTGCGACACCTGTTTTCTTTAAATAAGTCGTGTAATCTTTGAAAGAAGAGATTTTCAATATTTTTACAATTTGACACATGATGGATAAAGCAAAAGTCCGATTACACTGGTCAACACAAGTGTTGCCCCGAAGGTCAAACTAAGAAAAAATGAAAAAATAAAGCTTTTCCTGTGAATTATTCTCTTTCTAGGGCAATTATTATGAGCTTTAGAGCAGCATTTTTTTTTCAATTTTGTCAACCAGTGTTATAATCAAATCAAATGGGTACCAATAGTGCAACTAAACCTTCAATTTAAAACTAAGATTGTTGAAATCAGTGATGCCATCTTTGGCAAAACGAGTGAATTTGATAAAGTTTTATGAACACGTTTCTTTTCATAACCTTCGAACTACATGTTCAATCATCATAAAATTCGTTATTTAGAGGTTTTAAAGGAGTTTTTAGGGGTTTTAAAGGTTTTCAGGGGTTTTAAAGGGCTGTTCATTTGATACCTATTTTGTTCAAATCGGTTGTGTAGTTTCTGAGATAATGGAGTTTCATAACTTTTACGTTTTGATACATAACAGACAAAGTTACAGTCCGATTATAATAAAATTCAATAGGGTTTTATCAGGCAACTAGACCTTTCTATTGCAACTTTTTTGTGAAAATCGGTCCATCCATCTCTGAGAAAAGTGGGTGAGTTCAAACAGTCTTAGAAATCTTTTCACAAATCGAGTGAGATTGGGAGACCGTTACATACATACATACATACATACACACACACACACACATACACACATACAAAAAATGCTTTCTTTACGAAAAAGTGCTACTTGTAGTACTTTACATATCGAATTTTAGAGATATATCTCAAATAATAAATCAAATTTGCTAAAATTTCAACTTTTCTGAAAACTGTTTCACCCCTTGGCGACCAAGGGGTCAACAAATTCGATCAAGCAAAAATGGCATTATCATTTTTTCTCTATTTCTGATAACTATGTGCATTTACATTAAATTTGAAAGACCTTGAGTATCTAGTGGCGAGAAGAGAGAATTGCTCATTACCGATGTGGTTAACGAGTGTTTCCAGTTTCAGATATAGAAATAAAATTAATTTTGTCTCGATCTTTTTGAATTTTGTTGTTTTTTTTTTGTTATTACGTTTGAATAGGACATTTTGCAAAATTGATCGATTTATTTTTCAAAATACTAAACAAAACCGGATGTAAAAGCTTATTCAAGTACCATTAAATATTACCAAACGCAAGTTTTTTCAATCCATTTAAAGTTGTCATAAATATTACACTTTTTCGTAAAAATCAATTGAGATTTTTCTTCCAACACAAAATATTTTCAACACAACAACCGTGAAGATGTTAAGTTTTGTATTTATATTTAATTTTATACACTTTTACCACAATTGATCATTGTTGTGTTAACCATACAAAAAGTTTGTGTATCTCCGGTTAACCATCATTGTGAAAAGGCAATTTTAAAGCATTCGTTATTCATTATTTAGCAATAGAACAAGAAAAACGTATGAAAATAAACACGTCTTCCATCGAACCTGATTGCAGACCTCTCAAAGTGTTGTTACCTTTCTTGTTCGTTTGGCTCAGATTTTGACAGTTTGTTGGCTCACAACATACTCTTCGCCTATTCGCGACTACGAAGTTAAAAGAGATTTTGAAGGCTGTTCGCACTCACGCGAACTCGCATATGCGATTGTCAAAATGTGTGTGATGACATAAGCAAAAATAGTTCCTATTTTCTTTTTCTTATGCAAAAACCAAAATAATATCAGTATCTTCGTAGTCCCTAATCTCTCCCTCTGAGTGTTACTAGTCGATACCGGAGGATTGTGTTCGAAAGACATGCCGGAAGCAGACAGCGTTCTTTTGAGAATGTCAGTGATGGAAACAGAGGACACATTGAGTAAGTCTGTTTGAATTCTACTAAAAAACTGGACACCAAAACTTTACTGGTTATGAATGAGCAGACTAACTTGCCGGTAGTGAAGTATGAAATGCTGTACCTTGTTCTGATTCTTGGATAGAGCGAATCTCAATTCATGTCGCCAAACAAAACTGTTTACTAAATTTGTCACCAAAAGTTAGCAACTATCTACATTCAAAAGTTCGAGGTTTAGCAACAGTAACGAACTCGTACAAATGTTGCTTTTGATTTTTCACAAACATCGAGAGACATACTTGTTGGATTCTTGTTCTTTTTTATTGCACTACCTTGCTATAAAATATTTTATAAAAATTTACATAAATCCCAGATATATCCATTACCAAGAAAAAGTTACTCTTGTTACTCTTGTTACTCTCAACTGTAACTTTCGTTTTCACCATAACTCCTGGGATTATCAAATCCTATCGGAATGGAAGGTTCATGTAGTTAGGGACAAATCCTCCAACCTCCATATGTGAGGGGAACGTTCCACTTTATTTGAGAGAAATCACTTGCCAAAGAACTACATTTTCGACCGAGAAAACAGAACCGAGAAATAGTTGCTCGGAGCTAAATGTGTCAAATACGGAGGGTGGGGAATTAGTTTATAGTGAAATTCTTTTCCTTTATCGTATCGTGAGCAGAATAAGCGATAACCATGCCTTGGCGAAAGGGCACTTTTTTCTTCGCCACATGGAGTCATTTTGCCTTGATTACAACATCGAAATGGTACACAAAACTTGTCTTTAATATTCTGCAATACTTACACATTCCAAAACAGACATCTGGACGTTTTAAAACTCAAAATAATGCCGTTAGACATATTTGGGGGGATCAACGTTTGTGAGTGTTTTCCTTTTTCGGTACATAACTTGGTTATCTTTGTTTATCTCAGATAATTAAAATGCAACAGAATATATTCCTGCCTGATGCCGGATGCTTTGAGGCGTTCTCATAAAATCTGTTAAGGTTAATGTTCCAGCTGACAGATTTTCAACCACATTATTATTAGGTTAGGTGGCCACGAAAGTGAACTCAACTGAATTGTCTTTAATCATTACTGGAAATGTAGTAAAATGAAATTTGAAACTGTATTTAGCAGCAGTTATCAATTTTCTTAGTAGACCTTGGTATCATCCCAATTCCTGAACATCGGAAAGTTACCATAGCGTCTCCTAAGGTGTAACCAGCTGTAAGCGATTCGATCATCTATCACTATAGTAGCGACCTGGTAGTCGACAGCTTCGTTCACTAAGTATCATATTTTCATCCTGTTAATTAACTCATCACTAATTAGAAACGCTATCTGTGTTACTCATAACTACGGTCGCCGTTTTCTAATTTTCTCGCAATTTATTAGCCTGATGACGTCTGAGCACATCGCCATATTGCCATACGAATAAGGCAGGAGTCGGTACAAGGATTCCATTATGTAATGTGCCATAATTACAAAGTTAAATTAAACTTTCATAACGAAGCGAGTGCGTATAAGCAAGACACGAGCATATATGAACGCTTACTGTAGTTAGTGGTTTATTATAAGCGCATTAAACGTTTCACATGGTTAATAAATCAGCTTATTTGGTTGGTCTGTCGGCAAGCGCTTCGAGCGACAGCACGCAGAAGTTGGCGGTACACAACGCTCTGTAAATGACACCAAGATCAAAGTTTAACGCTAGTCAGAGCCATGTCGGATGGGCAAACAAACAAAAGATTGTCACACTATGTGTACTTGGTAAACTAAAAGGTCCCGACGACACGACGACTGGGTGGCCAGACCACCGACAATAACGTTCCGCATTGCTTCTACTGGTTCGCTTCCTGCTTCTTCGAAGGATTTCAACGATTTTGTGTCACAATGGAAGTACAGCAGCAACAAGAGGGTGTTAATACCGTTTCTTATATGCTCTCATTTATGGTATTCATAAATCAAGTAAACAGCTACTAGAGCAACAAAAAGCAAAGCGGAGCTTTAAACGAATGTCATAACTCTTTCTCGACCTTATCGTTCATTTTACTGCATGCCGTGCGAATCGTATAGCACAGGATACAGGGAGGGGGATGTTGCTTTCGTGTTTGGTTTTGCAGCTTAATATCACCAGCATCACAACGTGGAACGTTCAGAAGCCATTAGATTATCTTGCCGGTATCGTCCTCATTTAGGGAACTATGGAATGTAAGCATTTGGTCGCTGGTAAATTAACCGAAAGATGGGGGATACAAGGTGCAAGTGTGAATACATAATTGTAGGTTAATCAATTCCTATTACATCTAAATTAAATAAAGTTTGGGCATGCCAGAAGACTGCTGTAGCAATAAAATATTTTCTCGTATCGAAAATATTTTCTCGTATCGAAGACTAGTCAGCCTTTTTATCGTCCACCTAAGTTCGAATGCTTTTTATTATTAGGTGCGCTACAAAGTTTTTGCTGTTTTTTTTTTTAGTAAAAATTCAACTTTATTTTGAAAATATAGCTACCTATAAATCATACAGTTGGCGGGAACGAGGACAATCATCAACATCGAAATTGCCGTCTTCTAAGCGATAGAACCAATGATGACGCGTTGGCAGCATTTCCGTGAACTTTTTTAACTCTCACTGCGCTCCAGCTTGATGATTTTTTACCACAAAATCAGACATTTTCACACAACTAATAGTCATCTTTTTATAATCAAACATTTTTTTTTTATAATCGAGCCCCGAATAATCGAGCCTTCGAATAATCGTGCCTCCGGATAATCGAGTTCGACCTGTAGCAGGGTTTGGAGAGATAAACTGTTTAGCTTGTTTGCAGCCCTGTGTGTTGTTCCGTCGGTTTGCTGTTTTTAGCGTTTCATATGTTTAAGTTCGTGCTTAACGGCGGATTAGGAGGTACCCAGGAGTGATTCAGGTCCGATGAATTGCTAGTTTGCTGCACTCATGAATATTAATAATTTTCATTGCCGGCCGTAAATGGACGTCAGACGCCATATTGAATAATTTTAGGGCCACCACATTAAGTCCAGAGATTTATTTAATTAGTTTTTATTTTATTAGTGTTAGAGAAAAATTACTGACCTAAACACGTTGATACAAGATAGTTCAACCCTCTAGTGCCCAAGTTAATTTTCAGACTGACTCCAGAAAAAATACTATGAATTTTTATAAACATTTTGCCTTTCTTGTAGAAAGGTATAGCAATCACTGGAAAAACCAAAGGTATCAAAGTGCTCAAAAGGGTCGAGTCTCGTATATCAATCGACTTAGTTTGACGAGCTGAGCATTTTCTGTATGTGTGTGTGTATGTGTGTGTGTGTGTGTAACGCTCTCCCAATCTCACTCGATTTTCTCAGAGATGGCTGGACCGATCTTCATGAAATCAATTGCAAATGAGAGGTCTAGTTGCCCCAGAGGACCCTATTAAATTTAATTGCAATCGGATTTTTAGTTTAGAGGTTATGTTTAAATATGTGAAAATCACGAAACATCATCTCAGAAACTACTCAACCGATTTTAATAAAATTGGTTTTAAATGAACGAGCTACTTAAAAAAACCCTTAACTTTTGAGTTTCATGAAGAGTGAACTTGTGGTTCAGAAGTTATTTAAAGAAACGTGTTCTGGAGAGTGTTTAATCTCACTCATGTTTCTCAGAGATGGCTGAACCGATTTCCACAAAATCAGTGTTATTTGGAAGGGCTAATTACCCCATAAGACCCTATTGATTTGTTTTGCAATCGGACTTTTACTTTGCCTGTTATATTTAAAAATGTGAAATCCAGCTTTGAAAAGAAACATATTCCGAAGACTACTTAAACTCACTCACTTTCCTCAGAGATGGCTGAACCGATTTCCACGAAATTAGTGTCAAATTAAAGGTCTAGCTGCCTCATAACACCCTATTGAATTTCAATGTAATCGGTCTGTTACTTCGTCTGTAATGTATCAAAATATGAAAATCACGAAACTTCATTATCTCAGAAAGTACACAACCGATTTGAACAATATTGGTATCAAATGAACCCGTTCATTTAGTTAAAGGTTAATTGATGAATTTTATACTGATTAAACACGTGGTTCAAAAATTGTGAAAAGAAACATGTTCCGGTGACTTTTCAAATTCACTCGTTTGCCCAAAAATGGCTGGACCAAATTCAACAATCTTAGTGTCAAATGAAAAGTTTGGCTTTCCTATAGGTTCCCATTTTATTTGACTATAATCGTATTTTTATTCCAACCGTTATGTATTAAATTATAACAACAACGAAAGTCTATTATCTCAAAGATCACACGACTTATTTGAACATATCTAGTGTCATTTGAACGGGTTGTCTCTCAAACTCACAAGTAAGAAATTTTATAGCAATTTGATATGTGCTTCAAAAGTTATGAAAAGAAACGAAATTCAAAGACTATTTAAAACTGTAACTGCTTTGATCAAAACATATGGCCTTAACAAAATTTAAATTTGGTATTTAAAAAACCGAAGATATGAAAGTGCTCCAAAGGGCCGAATGGTATATATCACTCGACTCAGTTCGACGAGCTGAGCATTTTCTGTATGTATGTGTGTAAAAAACCCTTAACTTTTGAATTTTATATAGATTGAACATGTGGTTCAAAAGTTATTAAAAGAAACGTCTTCTGAATACTGTTTAATTTCACTCATGTTTCTCAGAGATGGCTGGACCGATTTCCACAAAATCAGTGTCATATGAAAGGTCTAGTTACCCCAAAAGACCCTATTGTTTTTTGCAATCGGACTATTACTTTGCCTGTTATGTTTAAAAATGTGAAATCTAGCTATGAAATGTAACTTATTCCGAAGAATACATAAACTTACTCACTTTTCTCAGAGATGGCTGAACCGATTTTCACGAAATCAGTGTCAAATGAAAGGTCTAGCTGACTCATAGCACCCTATTGAATTTTACTGTAATCGGACTGTAACTTCGTCTGTAATGTACCGAATTGTGAAAATCACGCAAACTTCATTATCTCAGAAAGTACACAACCGATTTGATCAATAGTATTATCAGATGAACGGACTAGTTAAGGGTTAACTGATGAATTATCATTAAGGGTTATCAAAGTTTGGCTGCCCTATACGTTCCCATTTCATTTGATTATAATCGAACTAAACAACCGTTATGTATTAAATTGTTAATAAAACAACGAAAGTCTATTATCTCAAAGATTACACGACTTACTTGAACATAACTAGTGTCATACGAACGAGTTATCTCTCAAACTTACAAATAACAAACTTCATAACAATTTGATATGTGGTTCAAAAGTTATGGAAAGAAAAGAAATTCATAGGCTATTTATAACTATACCTGCTTTGATCAATATATGTGGCCTCAATATAATTTCAATGTGGTATCGTATCATTTGAATGTTCCAGGTATCGCTCGTGATTGAATTGTTCGAAATTAAGAGTCATTTCTTTTATTTCGCTATTTCTTGAGCATTTCCATTACGTCATATTTCACATTTTATACTTTAATTACAACATCAATATTTTGGAACCCAAAGAGTGAATATACCTTTATTGGATTGAAGCGTTCATGTAAATCTATTTTTACAAATAATAAGTTTGAATGAGAAAGGCTGGGTCTGACCGCTAGGTGGATTAATTTAGGTTTTTAAGCATTTATTGAAGCTTTTCAGAGGTTCAACTAAAGACCGTCTTAAAGCGGCACTTGGCACTAGAGGGTTAACCTATTACATTATATTGTCCTGTACATATTTTTTAAGCTTATTCAATTCAATTCAGTTTCTCTTTGCGCGATGCTACGAATCATACGACGAAGAATCCAATTTGAAACTGAAAAATGGAAATATCGTGACAACCCTGGCGACAAACGTGTCCTGACTAGACTCCGAATCGGACACACGAGACTGACCCACAGCTTTCTACTAGAAAAAACCAGAACCACCAACATGCGAATGCTGTGGAACTATACTCGACATCCAACACATTCTCTTAGACTGCAGAAGGTATGATAACGCAAAGCAAAAACTTGAGATGGATGAAATGACGCTAAGAAGAGCTCTCAATAATGACAGAACAATTGAAAAAAGTGATAGAATACATGAAAAATTGTAATTTGTATAACAAAGTGTAGGCGATGAAATCAATAGACCTTTTCAATGAAAAACAGTGCATGAAAGTCAAAATACATCATGAGGAAAAGCATTAAAAAAAGAGAAACATTAAGAAAAGAAGAAAAGAAAAATGAAAAATGAATAATGAAATGTATATCGAAGGCAATAAATGGTTTATGGGTTGAATGACTGCAATGCAAACCTCTTAATATAAAAAAGGTAGTTTAACCTATTACATCATACTGTCCTGTACATATTTTTATGGTTATTCAATTACCAAGCATGCTGAATAAATCACATGTTTGTAACATAAACATAAACATAAACATAAACATAAACATAAACATAAACATAAACATAAACATAAACATAAACATAAACATAAACATAAACATAAACATAAACATAAACATAAACATAAACATAAACATAAACATTAACATAAACATTAACATAAACATTAACATAAACATAAACATAAACATTAACATTAACATTAACATTAACATAAACATAAACATAAACATAAACATAAACCTTAACATAAACATAAACATAAACATAAACATAAACATAAACATAAACATAAACATAAACATAAACATAAACATAAACATAAACATAAACATAAACATAAACATAAACATAAACATAAACATAAACATAAACATAAACATAAACATAAACATAAACATAAACATAAACATAAACATAAACATAAACATAAACATAAACATAAACATAAACATAAACATAAACATAAACATAAACATAAACATAAACATAAACATAAACATAAACATAAACATAAACATAAACATAAACATAAACAAGAACAAGAACAAGAACATGAACAAGAACATGAACAAGAACATGAACAAGAACATGAACAAGAACATGAACAAGAACATGAACAAAACATGAACATGATCATGAACATAAACATGAAATTAATACCTTTTGTCGAGTTTAGTAAAATTTGTTTAGTAAAGAATAAATGATCATCTTACAGGGTGGTTGACCATGACTGGCTCCATGGCAAGTGCACCAGCTGAGGCTAAGGAACATAAGCGTAATGATACTAGTTCTGGCACTACTCCGTTCAAACTCTCTGTGCCATAACTGGTTCGTACTATAAATGATACAGTTTTGGTTATTGTAATGATGCGCGTTACCTATACATGCTTAGCATTTGGATATGTTGAAGAAGAGACTCAACTATACTGTCGCTGGTTGCATAAAGAACCTAAATGACTGAAAAGCCCATTTTTACTGACATAAAAAATCTTTATTTTGGAATACCAGTATTGTTATTAATATTTCTGAACAACCTATCAAATGGATAACTTGATGGTAGATAAATCATCCTTTAACACGACGGTCTCTAGGGACATTGCTATTATGTACAGTCTTTTTTACACCATTCGAAAAGTTTTGTCAACATCTTATATATATATCACAGCACGACTTCGGTTTAATCTCGTTTGTTGCCTACCGCCAAGAAAGACGTAAACTGTGCTGATACCTGTCATGCCCTGTACTTTTCGGAAGTGAAGATGTATTCCAACTTCGACACAGTTGTACACTTTGGAAGAAAGTTACTCCTATTGCCGGAATAAATTCAATTAGCAGTATAATTTACCTCGATAATGCTTTTCAGCAGGTCGATAAGCACCAGATTGCCAGATCCGACACACAATAAAAGGTAGGTAGACACTGTAGCGAAATAATTTGATTGATGGCTCTACTGCAAATTGCATTTATTGTATTTACGCAAAAGCCCGGCCGGCGGGGGTGATTCTATTATCACCACGCTTACCGACACCGTATCGTGTAACTGAATTAGCAATATGTTTCTCGAAATTGATTTAGCCTTTCAAAAGCGCGATTGCCTTTGGCGGCGAAATCACACCGAATCTAAATCGTACCATATAATCCTAGATTTGCCAACTCGGAACGCGAACTTCTGATAGCCATTATCAACCAGACGAAGTGGGGTGATAAGCACGCCCGGTCAGCAAGTTTTGCTCGTATGAGGCACAGAATGGAATCCCAGACAGTCATCGTGTGAGTTTCCTATCGTTGACGTTATTCAGATGCACCACTGACGACGGTCTCAGAAGACGAAAATTGGAGACTTGTTGAGAAAAGACGGTTATCACATTGGATCTCATTTCGATGTTCTTCATTGAAAAGCTTGTATGCGACAGCATAGATAAGGCATGTTTGGTCCGACAATGCATGCATTCTAGTTTGAGTGCAGAAACGTACAGTTTTGGAATTGGGACTTTGTAAAACAAAGCGTCACGCTTCCGTTCCGGAAACGTAGATAGCCATGCGTAAAACTTGAGTTGTTAACAGAAAAATTATCACAATGAATGATTGTATTTAGCAAACTTTGTGCTTAATATTTGAGCAGCCATTGTCTAATTGTTCTTTCTTGAATCTTCACACTAAACTGAATGCTGCTTTGAGATCTATTATCAAAAGCTGGGTTCTCTCAATTAGCATTTTAAATATGGTAAGGCTACATTTTTTATCCAAAACCTAAAACTATTATGCTGTCTCGTCTTGTTAGCTAGCAACCCATTTTAATCCATCAAGCATCGCCGTCTTTATTGGCTTCCTGGATGCTGTGCGTCTGATTGCTTCTGTTTTGAATATCCCTACAGATTAAAGCGCAGTCCGAATAAGATGACTCCGGCTGATGCCCTCTCGTTGCTTGCACTCCTCGAATCTCGTGAGCCGTATCCTGCGATGCTGGACTACCTACCGCCTGCCAACGGGCCCAATGACGTGCTATCCTACTCACCGAATTCTGTCTACCAGAATGACCGTTCACTAGGCAGCGTCGGTCCAGTGGCACCCTATAGCGATGCAGACGGCGACTGGATGAACACGTGGACTGAGCCGGCTGTCGATTATCTCGGGTTCCCGTTGGATGTTGACACACTTTCTCGACTGGACGGTTACGGCGCCAAGCCATCCAAAAATGGTAAGTGTGAATGATACGATTCTCAGTGGGTCACAATGAGAAGTTTTGAGAAATGGTTTACTTGTGATTGTTTTGTAGGTGATATGTTTGAAAAATTGTTTCTCAAAAACGATCAATTTTTGACTACAAATAAGGTTTTTTTGGTGTTATTTGAATCATAAATTCTTTTAGTAAACACATCCCTAAGCATAGCTCTTTTTGAGCTATTGTAACAATACATGACATGTTTTAGAGTTTTCACATTATTTACACCCTGTTAATGAAGGTAAAAGCACAGACTAATAGACGTAACACTAGAACCTAGTTCTATCGCCATAAAAGACGATTATTCGATTGCCAATCGAATAACAGAGTGCGATAACAGCGTCTGGGGCGCTGTCATATGCAATCTCATACATATTTTGTGGTTCCCAATTTGACACATGCACGTACGCTAGCGCTGATGTCGAAATTCAAGACGCAGCGCGAACACGGCTGCAGATAGTGTTAGTGGTACTATCGTGATGTAATGCATCATCCGAACAATGATTTTTTGAAAATTTGTTCAAAGTAGTAGTAGGGTATCGAAAGTCTTCGTCAGTGGTTTTCTTCGGCCCCCTTTTGCATAAGATTGCTGCAGAAAAACTGCCGAAGAAAACCACTGACGAAGACGTTCGATACCCTAGTTAATTGTTAATAAAATGTGAAAGTTTGAAGAATGGCTTCTAGAAGAGATTTGAGAACACAATCCACTAAAAATAGTAACACTAGATTAGTATTTTGCTGCTATCGCATAGAGGCACGAAAGAATGATAGTGTTGAGTTCGTGGAACTAGCTTAGCTATTCTGTCCAACAGTTTCAGTAGTCACAAACATGGCTTCTGATTATCGCTTCAGTGCGTTCATGTTAAATAATAATTCCTGAACTACATCAAAGAATACCAATCACACCTTCGCAGAAGCGAATTGACGTGAATGAATAGTGTGCAACTCCAATACATTCTTCCTCATATTCGCATTCCAACTACAGGTTGAGACCTACGAAGGCTCAAGTACGTGATATTGTTACGAATTTCATTCCAAAACCGAATATTCGCATAGCAAACCGATTAAACCAAAGCAACAAGCGAAGTTTGCACACGCTTATTTTGTAATAATACACCAGTAATGTACAAAGTTTCTATCTATTAGGTATTTACTGTTTTATCCACTAGTACGAAAACATTGACCATTTTAAAGATGTATCGTTACTACAAACAAGTAAAAAATCACTTATACTATACTTCTCTTTCAGTGCCCGGATTCTATCACCAGAAGCGATTTATGATTACGAAGCGAAAACGCAGCGTAAACCAGAACGCCAATGACGACTGTAAAAACAATGGCAAATCCTGTCTGTTTAAAACACACGTTCAACCGAGTAAAGTTTCATCGGTTTAAAGCCATAAACGACCCTGGCATATGCACACAATGGACGCCGACTCAGTTTTTCACGGATGATATATGTAACTCGAGCACTAAATTTTGGAAAATCAGAACCTGCAAGCAATGGAAATACAAGCATGGAAAACGGTTTAAGTGACTAGATTACCCTAGTAAATGCTATTGCAGTGAATACATGAAATAAAAAAAAAAAACAAAATAAAAAACGGATTAACGGCAATCAACAATCGGAATAATGGAAACTGGAATATGGATTTAACAAAAGTCTTTATAGTTGTCAAACATTTCATAGCAGAAATATTTCTCCGTAATTTTGTTAAAAAATATTCATGGGAATGGAATCACACAAAAAAATTCTGAAATAAAAAAAAAAACAAGAAACTTACATTACGCAAACAAATATTTAATCGAATTCGAATACTAATGTTTCCCCAATTTAAATGATGTTTAAAATAATTCAATATGTGTATAGTATTTAGTGTATTATGGCTATCATTGCGAATGATTGTAATATCAGACACCTTATCATAGGCCTTCAGGAGAACGCTCAAGATCAAAGTTCTTCCTAGTTTTAAGGGCTATATCAGACACTTTTGTTGTATTGTAACTAGCAGTTGAAAATAAACATCACAATGACAAAATGCGATAAGATTTCGGTTCAGAGGTAAAAACTTGATGCTAGTTAAATGAATTACATTCTATATAATCCAACTAACAACCATAGTATATATTTATCACAAACCAATGCTGAACGTTCAAAATCCACAATAAATATTATTCACTAACCAGCCGGTGTTATTTTGCACATCAAGCGCAAAACAAACGCGAAAACCAAACAGCTAATAGTCGTGATGATTTTTCCAAACGAAAGTCGAACGCAGTTTTACTCTTATGTTTCCAAAACGAAAAAAAAAAAAAACATTATGACAACCAGCCGCTTTCTCGGGTACCAACCATAGAGGGAGAGCGTTGCTATAACGATCACGAATTTCAAATAAAAAAATCACTTGGTTGGAAAAAAAATAGTGTTATTTATTATTGGATTCTAATCAGTTATTCCAAGCAGGATCAATCGGAAAGAGAAAAAATAGCAGATATTGTCGAAACCCTTTCAGGACAAATACTTTGGATGATTCGGAGTAGGACATGGCAACGATTGGTTTCTGGATTGAATTGCATTGATATGCGTCTTTCAAATCACATGACCACTGATTTAAATGAGGATAAAATAAACAATATTTTTTTTTGGTTTTTGGTTGAGGTGAAACGGTATACATCCGTTTTGAGCATAGTTGTTCCACCGTGAATAAGGTTTGTGTAGAACATGGGACAACTATGCTTGTCTATACACGTATTGAGGTTAAACGTTACAGGAGCCAGAAATGGCCGATTCCGAAATCTCAATGATCGTGGACAACTAAAGCGCACTTGTGATTTTTGTACGGAGGAAGTGCAGATAGAAGATGGCAGAGGCCACGAATGCTCTTATATTCCAAACTAAATTCATTTCCGAAAATGTATTCTCGGATCGCGACTATTTGACTGAGTATGTTGGCGCATTATGACTAGAGACTGTGTTATAAAGAGATACGCAAAGAGAAAAGCAGTAAATATGGCAACCCTTTGCTAATATTCTATTCCAAACAATTCTGGCAACCACATTTAATTTCGCATGACTTTTCATACGCACTAGAAAGTGTAATGAAATTCCGAAACTTTGTAAGGATATGTAACTGAGTTTCAAAGCTTGTTTATACATTTTTTTAAATTTTCAATGCATCACTCATAATACAAGCATAACAAACACATTTTCCGTTCAAACCATAATTGCACGTGGTTCACAACAATTATACTGATTTGTACGCAAAGTAACACTCCTGAGATTGTTTACTTTGCACACTTGGAGCCTCGATTTGACGGTTCACTTGGAGTTTTCGACCTCACTCTTTGTATCTGTTCATAACACCGTCTGTAATTATGACTTGTCGCATACTAGAGATGGTCGGGTACGGGTATTTTTACCCGAAACCCGTACCCGACCGGAACCCGTCGGGTTTCGGGTAACGCAAAAAAAATTTTTACGGGTTCGGGTCGGGTAAGGGTAATTTAAAAAGCAAGGCTTCGGGTTCGAGTGTGGTACGGGTTTGAAAAATTCTCAATTGGTCGGGTACGGGTCGGGTACGGGTAATTAGATTTTCGTGCATTATGAGAATTTAATTTTTAACATTTCAAACCTAGGTGTTTTCTTAGTTTCGATAATCGGAAAGATCGGAGCAGAAATTGCCCATTCTCACTCAACGAGAGATCGGCCAATACCTATTCTGACAGTTGTCGGCAGTCTTTGTACCGAGGGAATGACATCGCGCTATCTTTTTCTAATGTGAAAGTAAATAGTTCTTCCTGCAACCGTTTAGAGTTAATTGAAATTTTTGCCGGGCTTTTTTCATATCTGTCAGGGAAACCGCGAAGCATTGTACAGTAAGGAAACTTAATACAAAGGCTGGCTAAGCAAAAAAGTGTGGATAAATGCGACAAAAATATGATATTTATTTAATTTTGGGGTGCTGAACACCAATCTCCATTCCATTTTTTATTTGAGGCCGTCCATAAAGCACGTGACCTAATTTTTATTGATTTTGGCACTTTTCCCCTTACTATTTTATTAAATAGAATTATATCTTCAACCACAAGCAACGCCACAGGGCGTCCTCCTCACAGAAACAAATAACGTAGCTTTGGCACAGCCAAATTTTGTGAAAAAAAGTTTTTTTTAAATTAAAACAAAATAGGTAATATACACTAACTACAAATCAACTTTTTCTTTGACGCCTAAAAAATCCAAGCTATCATTGAAGCTGCAGAGCGTTTTAAAGTAATAATGTTTTTTAGAAACATATGTCAAAAAAAGTCAGTATGCCAAATTTCGAAAAGTCATAAAAAATCAGATCTTATGATATTGCACCCAAATTTTGGATTAAAGCCCTTGAATGTTATAGCAACAATGGAAAAATATTATGAAACAGCTGAAGTAAAAAAAAAATTTCAGGCGGGTGGCCACCGATTCCCCACTGTGCATTGAGATGTTTGGTACGAAGCAAATATGTATATGAGATATGACAGCGATAGCATAGTCTTGGTTGCACTGTGACCAGGGATGCCGCATGTACAGAAATATCTGAGTTATACCGATTTTTAGATTGAATCGATGACATCGAATCTGTACTCAAAATTAAAGGGTTTCGGCAAATGCAAATGGATTATTAAATTTTTCTCAAGTTATAAACAATATTAACGTTGACCTTATTATAATATTTAGATTTCAGTTTGCTGCGATGTTCACATAAACTCGTCGTTTTTTTAACTTTACTAGACATGCAGACATAGTGGATCCCTTTCTTATAGTGGACCATCCGCCTAGAACTCTGGGTTCATTAACATTCGTTCACATTCACACTCGGTTCTTGTCTAACTCCGGCCATCATCTCGAGAAACCACATATGACAATCAATGCATATAACGTGCGAGGTACCCAGGTATTTTTCCAGGACGGGTCGGGCACGGGTCGGGTTCAAGCAATTTCGGCGTTTTTTTCTTTCGGGTACGGGTCGGGTACGGGTTGTTGGAATAGATATTTTTCGGGTTCGGGTCGGGTACGGGTATTTTAAACAAACCAGACTTCTGGTTCGGGTCGGGTACGGGTTTGAAAATTTTCGATTGGTCGGGTACGGGTAACAAATTTCCCATACCCGACCATCTCTATCGCATACTACGATGGATGTACGTCAATCGGTTGTAGAAACAGTGGAATAAAAATCGCTGTTTCTACAACAAAATGACGTTGGTAACATAACTTCAGTTATAAACCTTTTTCCACAAATCAAACGTTAGGCAATGTGTTGTGATTATATTAATACATTATGTACTGATCAGATTGTTGAAATTCGTCCTAACAATTATTATACAAACATTTTTGGAAAAAGCTTCGTACTGAAAATATTAGTCGCTGTCGCATACGTCAGTCTGCGAGATTACAGCAGTGTGTAGGTCATTCGTGTTAAACCAGCGAGGAAGCTTCAATACCATTTTTAGAAAATTATTCTGAATTCTTTCTGAATTATTCTGAAAGCATCTTCTTTCTGGTTGTACAACAACTTGTCCAGATAGGGACTGCATATAACATTGCTGCTATAAATATTTGTTTGTAAATTAACAGTTTATTCTTGAGACAAAGTTTAGAATTTCTGTTGATAAGAGGATACAAACATTTTATATATTTATTGCATTTTGTTTGGATTTTCACAATATGCTTCTTGAAGGAAAGATTTTATCATAAATTAGTCCTAAATATTTAACTTGATCAGACCAATTTAAAATTGCACCGTTCATCTTAACAACATGATTATTGGTGGGTTTGAGAAAAGAAACTCTTGGTTTATGAGGAAAAATAATTAATTGTGTTTTCGATGCATTAGGAGATATCTTCCATTTCTGCAAATATGAAGAAAATATATCTGGACTTTTTTGCAGCCTACTGCATATGACACGAAGGCTTGTCTGCCGTAATCCCGCAGACTGACGTAAGCGCCATTTTTTTTCAAATATGGGGTTCTCATGCCAATTTGTTCGTTATTCGTTACGATCAAATTGAAATTTTGAACACTCTCGAACTGCTGAGCAAAGTTTTCGAGCTCTTTGTTCATTCGTAAGAAATATGCTGTCACCATCTTTGAGGACTGGAATGGTTTTGAAGGTTTCCTAAGAACGAAAGCTCGAAAGCTTCCAGAAAGATTTGGATATGGTTTTAGTTGTTCAACTTATCTCATGAAATTTGAGATCTTCGATATTGACGTCTCCGTAAGTTCTTCAAACGTATAAGAAGTTGAAGCTCATTGTCAATAATTGGTGTATTAAATTTCACTCTAGCCTCAGGCACTGATAAGTTCCGGGCATTGAGAATTAAACTGCACAAATCATTTCATGCTCCGTAAATCCAGCACTATTTTGTAAAACAATATCACAATTCAAGCTTTCTTCGAACGTGGTACGATATCGATCGCAATTGGCCTTGTGGTAATTAAACACAGGCCTAGTGGAATTTAAAAAAGTTACAGGAATTTGTTCAGAATCAAAATCAGCATGGGTTCATAAGTCACTGCATGAATGACTTTGATTTGTTAATAGTAAATCAGTTGTGGATGGATTCCTAACAGAAGAAAAACATGTAGGAGCATTTGGAAATAAAACTGAATAAAATCCAGCCGAGCAATCGTTGAACAATATTTATTCATTGGAATTGTTTTGAGCATTATTCCACGATCGATGTTTTGCATTAAATTCACCGATGATAAAAAACTTAGATTTATTTCTCGTGAGTTTTTGTAAAGCTCCCTTGAAATGATTTTTCTGCTCACCAGTGCATTGAAAAGGTAAATACACTGCGGCTATAAATAAAACGCTAATATCTGTTTCGATTCCAATACCCAAACTTTCATTAACCTTCGTTTCAAAAATGGGCATAACACGATGTTTTATTCGACAGTGGATAACTATTGCATAACCTCCGGCAACATCAATCCTATCGAACCTGTGAACCATATAATTGGGGTTTCTTTTTAGTTTTATATTAGGCTTTTAAAGCGTTTCAGTCACAACATGCAATATACACATCATGGACTGTTAAAAAATTAAAAAATTCATCTTCTTTCGCTTTTGAAGAGCGAACATTCCAATTTAGAAAATTGCAGCATTATTTAAAGTCATTGCTGAATTTCAATTTCATAAATCAGTTGTAAATTTTATACCTACTTGAACAGCGTCGTACATCCGGTTACAGTTCAACAAAGCGGACATTAACTGCAGCATGGATTGTTGAATGTAGTAAATCTGCTCGGGAGTTGGACTACCTAAATCACCACTGGCTGACTTTTCAGCACCAAACACGAAAGGTTTGTTGCTGTTTGAATTTGATTTTTCACCTGAAAGGAGACTAGCATTTGAAATGCCTGGTGGTGCCTGAGCAGGATTGATTGTTTTTAATTTGTTGTTTTCTAAATTTGGAATGTTACCTACAGACACACTAGCTACATGCCTGAACAGTATTAAAAGTTTTTTGATTACCCAACAGTCATGACCGTAAAGTACTACCGGGAGAATCATCGTTCCAGAGCGCAAATTTTGTGCGGACGTGCTTGAGGTGGGATCTCAGCTGGTTTTGTAAACCGCGAATGGTCCTTTTTGTGGATGTTATCCATCTCTTTACTTCGCGGTTAATATCGTTGCCACTCGTCATGAGACTACCAAGGTACTTTATAGATACCCCCATCTATCACAATCTCAGTACCAAGACTCAACGAACTAATTCCACACCCTCTAGCAGCCAATATTTACATTGTTTTGGTAGAGTTTATGATAATTCCAATTCTCGCTGCTTCCCTCTAAAAGGTACGAAAGTCTCATCCACTGGTCTGCGGTTAATACCGCTCCGTACGACACTCTCCAAGGCAACGTTAAACAACAGTTTCGAAAGCCCGTTACCTGGCTTTAGACCGTCCTATGGCACGTCCGAAATGACTCCTACAATCCTAACGAATGATGAGAAACTGTCAAAGGTTGCACGATTCAGCACAATCAGTTTTGCCGGGAAACCATGTTCAAGCATAACCTATCATAGCTCGTTGCGCTTAACTGAATCGAATACCGCTTTGAAGTCTGTAAACAGATGATGAGTCTACAAGATTACTTCTCTGAATTTTTCAAGTCAGCTGGGAGCCTATCCTTCCCAGCTGTTTTGTGTTTTTTAGCTCTTTAGAAGCTTCCCTGACCTCATCCCAGTTTCCTCCTCCCGGCTCATCCTCCTAAATTTTTCTTCAGTTTCTATCGACGGCTGTATTCTCTATCCTTTCCGGCGTTCAACAACACCCCGAAATGTTGTTTCCAACGCATCATCTTCCTTTTCATATCGTTGTACATGACAGGAATTGGCACAGTTGGGTTCCTAAATAAACGCAACATTATCACTTCCTAGAAACTTCTCGTGTCGTGCCTGGAAAAGCACGATATTTTTCACAGTGCTGGCGTTTCTCCGTTGGTGGAATCTCTTTTTGCTGGGTCTCTGTGATTCTGCCCAATACCTATCACGCTGTAATGTTGACCATATCGCAGATGTGCTTCCCCTATTCGTTCAGGTCTCCCACCGGTCAACCAATCCGCTCATCAACTTTCTGAATGCTCTCAGCAGCAACTCCGTTAGGTGACATCCTTTGGATGCCCAACCTATATTCCTACAAGTATTCGACTTGTATTGGCTAACCAAGCGCGAATCGTTTCAACTACGATGGTAACTTGAGCCGACGTTTGGGCCTCGCCCCTCGATGACGTCTTTGAAATGCATACCCTCAACCAGAATATGGTCGATCAGGCAACAGGCCTTGCCATTAGGATGTTGCCATGTGTGTTTCCGTATATCTTTTCGCACAATGTATGTGCTACAGATTGCCATAGCTCTGGCTGCGGCAAAGTTCACTAACCTCAGGCAATTCTATTACTGGGAGAATAAAGACTGTATCTTTCGATAATCGGAAGGAAGAGCTACTTCTGTACAACCTGTGCCTTTGCATCCCCGATGACGATCTTTTCTTGATGTTTTGGGCCGTCTAAGTATGTTTTATCGAAAGCTCGTAGAACATAGAGACATTGATGACATTAAGATAATGATCGGATCGTTATTGAAAAATCCGCCTTTGGTTTCAGCTTTGTGTTGACAACATCTAATTCAAAATGGGTATCTTTTAAACCGTCGCGACGCGTCGCGATCATTGGCGCGTAAACCATCATCCGGCGGCAAAGAAAATGCTTCGCCAATCCGAGCGTATAGATAAGCGGTTCTCAACCTTCTGTTTGTTCGCGTACCCCTTGGCGATATTTTTCATACCGATTGTACCCCTGGCTTGGAATATTTTCGCAGAGTGGGAGAGAGTAGTGGTAGATCATGTTATGGTTGTCTTGTTTAGGTTTTCAAATTGAACTATGGTTTGTTTGATTGCTACAGTCAGGCCCGGATTTGAGGGGGGGCAAAGGGAGCAAATGCCCCGGGCCTCCCGATTCAAGGGGCCCCCCTAGTCCTGAGGCGACCTTTTTTTTGCTCGTCACCTTCCAGAACGTTACCTCTAAATGTTTTAAGAAAAAGAGGGCCAAACAAATTTGCCCCGGGCTCCCCACCATCTAAATCCGGCCCTGGCTACAGTCATGTTTTAAGAGCAGGATTGAAAAAACAAATAAAGTATTTTACAGAAAAATTGCTTTGTCCGCCATTACTGATTTTTCTTTAGCGTACCCCCTGAAGGCTCTCGAGTACCCCCAGGGGTACGCGTAACCCAGGTTGAGAACCACTGGTGTAGATGGTGCAGTTCAAAACCATGTCTGATCACCATGTTTGGAGCAGCTGATCAACGTCCTGATACCAGCGTAGGACTCGTAACAGAGCTGACACGATGGTCCTCCGGCGAGACAGGAGCTTGTGGAAATTATCAAAGCTGTAGCGCTACCTACGAGCTGAGAACCGGTTTTGTAATACTGGGTAGGATGCGTCAACGCGTGATCGTGTGGGATCCGATTCCTGGACCAACTTACGCGATTGGTCAGAGCGACGATGGACAGAGTGAAGTGAACAGTGCAAGTTTCGGAGACAGATGTCGGACAAAAGTTCAGTCAAAATGGTTCTAGATAACGACTCAACAGAAACGCGGCTTCGCACAGTGCGTTGAATGTATGGTAACAAGGGACAAAAGTCAAAAATTCATCAACTCTAGAACTAGGGTAAGAAACGGCTTAAGCAGTAGCACCTATTTCAATCAGTCGCAGAAAACAGGCCTCAAACTTCTGCCTTTTGATCAATATCGACTAGGGATTTAACGGATATCCGTATCCGCATCCGCAAATGCGGAACATCCGCATTAAAATTGACATCCGCATTAAAATTGACATCCGCATCAATATCTGCATCCGTAACCACATATCCGCATCCGCATCCGCATCTGCAGATGTCTGAAAAATCACATCCGTAACATCCCTGATATCGATAATTTCAATGATGGAAACGAAAACTTTGATTGTCTAGCTGTCTTACGAATATAAGAAATACCGTTAATCACGAAAAATCTGTGAACAAACATCATTTGAAACAAATCGACCTATATTGCAGCCATTCAGGAGCCACTTCGGGTGCTGAAAGAACCCCTGCAAAACAGGTGGAAACTGCTTAAAATGGGTTTGGGGTGATTGGATAGTGTTCCTCGATAGGTAACTTTAATTGATTATTGTTAAAGTGTGCTAACTTAGTTTTACAATTTGAAAACAAGTTCTGACAGAGAAAACGATAAAGAACAGATTGATATACTACTGTTTGAATTTCACCCAACACATTTCGAGTATTTCGTCTGAATACACAGGCGGTTCCTAATGCTGCTTAGAATATGTTCCCTACCCTACTAATAGCACAGAGGTTTTATAAGAATCACAAGCGTTCCACACACTTGTGTTCCAAAGGTCAACCCTATAATTTTATATCAGAAACCCTTTTTTATGTGGAAGTGGTCCAGAGTAATAAAAACTGTAGTTTCTATCCATTACTTGCGTTCATTTACTTGCAAAAGTGGCTTATATACTATCAAAATGAAAAAAAATTCGGATTGTTTTTTCGTTATTAGCATTAATTTTATTATCAGAGTCATACACCCACATATTCACATTTATCTTGTTGTATACTCATAGTCTCGTATCTTAATGGAAATTGTTTTCTTTTCATCATAGTTAATCCATTTTAAATTTTTCTAGTTTTTCAATTGTAAATAACTTTATGCTTATCGATTGAATTTACGATGTTTTGCAATACATAAAAGCAAAGCCTTGGTGCTACATTCCGATTCGGAACTCGACCTTCTGTTTATTATACACAGACTTCGCAGCCAACTGTTAAGTGTACAGGACAATTGCGGGGCTAGCGCTACGATCCTACTGGCACTAACAGTCTCTCCCGAGCCGAGACTCGAACCTACGATGACTGGCTTGTTAGACCAGCATCGTACCTCGAGACCAGCTGGGAGGCCTGGGTTTTGCAATACATACCAATGATTAAAAATAATTTATACAAACCTTTACTGCCTATAATCGCATATCAGTTCCATCTGGAAAATCACCGAGTTGAGAAAACAGCGCTTGAAGATATTTTTCTTGTTTCGGGTATTTCACTTGTTTGGTGCGGGTTATTCTAATTTTTTCGTCATAATGTAATGAAATAGACCTTAATCATAACTTCTTCATCAAAGTATTGCCTTTTCCGTGAAAATTACAATGAAAAATAAGGAAGAGACTGATATGCGATTATTTAGGCCATCGGGTAGCAAAATAATCGCATACCAGTCTCACTTTCAACCACTCGGTGTAGGAGCAGTCATATTTTTCTGAAGTATCTTGAATATGGGCAGACGTTTATGGCCGCAGACAGCTTCTAAACATGCTGCATGGAGAATGGCGGAGACGTTCACCCATTACTTACCCCGACTTTAAGGTCGTCGTTGAAAAAGCAAAATATCAGGTTAATGTCTTGGATATACTACTGAATAATTCCCTATTTTTACGTTTTCAGTGTTTCGCAATACGTACTAAATAGAATAATTCCGCATAAGCCCGTGCATTTGGCATATTGGAAAAGTGGTATTGAGAAAAAGAAGTTTCCAATTTCATTACAACAGTGACTTGACGGAAGACGACGGCAATGAAAAGAAGTACAAGCTGTTTTTAGCAAAGCAACTAAGAACGATTTTTTCTGAGTTCTGACAATTTCAACTTGAATGATCATTTGAAGCGAGCAGATCATCCACAGGAAAATAACCCTTTACAGAAACCAGCTTTGCTCAAGGCTATTATTCTTCTGATTGACGAAACCAATAACCTTTCGGGAACTAACTTTCAGAAAAAGTTGCAGTTTCAGTGTCTACCTAAAATTAGCTTTTGTGTGGAATTTATTTGAAATAACCTTGCATTTTTTAATTATTTAATTTTTTTTTAACAGTAAAAAGTTTGAAAAACAGCACCTAGTATTTATTATATGGATTGAAGAAAAAAATATGGCCATACTCAGGTAAAACATTTGGTGAGACTGATAAGCGATTATTTTTAAGATGGGACAATTTGACCTCACATTTATTTCTGACTTTTTCAAATAAAACATAGTTTTTTGTTTCCTTAATCGATAGTAGAGCAAGGAAAAGATGGAATCTGATATTTAACTCAAAAACGATGAAAATCCATATGGGACTGGTATGCGATTATAGGCAGTTTATCAATGAAATTTATTTCAAGTTTCGATTATACGTCACAAATTTTTCGTATAACAGAAAAAAGAATTCAAGCGCCAATTTCAACCATTTGAAACAACTTTCTTTACGCACTGACCTTTGTTCTCGTTTCTACTTACTACACGTGTCAGAGACGTCAGAAACAAGTACAAATTCACTCATACAATGGTGAAAGGTTACCCTTCGCAGCCTGGTGTCGGCTCTTAGATATAGCAAAGCCTTTTTCGGATTGATAAGATAAGTAACTTATAAACCGTGAATTTAAATTAATAATATTTGTAATGTACGAGTTTGGACCTATTTCACCCAAAGGAGCTACAATGGCGCTATTTAGAATTTTTGAAAAACCGAAAAATTTCAATGTTTTTTAGACGCCATTTTTTGACGTGGAACTACGCCTTTGTTTTCTATACTTGGATGCATTCTGCAGAATTGTAAATTAAACCTAACCACATGCTGGATAACAATAACCAATATGTTGTTGAAAAGATAAAATGTTGGACAATATTGTAATACGCTAGCATCATTATTTCATTGCTGAGCGGTAAAATTGATAAAATGTGTCAAAAACAAATTCACACGAACAATAAACCAATCACATGCGAGCCCTCCTAGCACAAACGGCATGAATTGACACCAACCATTCCCTGTCATATTCTCTGTATCAATATAAAAAAAAAAAAAAATTAACAAATTCCCTTTGTCCCAATAGGTTAATTTATGTTAGCTTCCATGAACATGCTTGTAAAAGCAACAGTACCGTACAGTATATGTGAAGCAGAGCGCCGCAGGTCTCTCGTCGTGTATGATTGCAGCAGTACACTTCTATTCGTAAATTTCTGTTCGTATGCAATCGAGGAAAAACTGCAATGCTGCTGATGGTAATCAAAAGTTCTTCTCATGAATATGATTACCGTAAACTGGGGTGACTTTGATCACTTTTTTGATTGTATCTTAAATATTTTCAGAATATACTGAAAACAATATTGTTTGATATTTTTAAAATAAGTACTGGCATGCATTGAGAAAGACTCAGTCACTAGTGCAAAAGTTTAGCAACAATTTTGCTGTTTATAAATATGCTTTAAAAATTTTACACCAATCATCATTCCGGGGTGACTTTGATCACTTTATTGTTTTGATGAATTTGGAGTAACATATTGCTACTCTCACTAAATTGAATAACCTAAAACGACTTAAACGAGTTTATAAATATGGAAAGCAATTTGGGGACGATTCACATTCTACGTGAACAGTTTATGTTGGCGAATGTCCAAGATTCATACAAAATTTTTAGAATATATATGAATAATTATCCACTGAGAGGGAAGGTGGTCTAAAATCATTAAAAATTAGTCCACGAGGAATATGACTTATGAAATTGTCAAAATTAGCATGTTACTTCACGTCTTGGGTTTTTGTTAAGAAGAAATATGTAATACGCTGTGGAGAATATTGGGACTCAACATTGCCTCCGAGGAAAAACTTGCAAAAATAACAAGAAAATGTATTGTTATAATATTTGGTCATCTTTAGAACTAATCTGGGAACAAAATAAAAAAAACTTTATATATTGCAACTTGTTGTTTTGAATCTGCTTGAACCGATTGTTTGTATGCAACAAAAATCGCCAAAAATACACTTTATTTTCAATTAATATTTTAGCATGAAAAACAATCTTTAGATAGCAGGAAATGCATGAATAGTAGCAATGCAGACATATATCCACACAATCAGTGAACATTACGACAAATCTCAAGCACTACGAGCGCTTTTTTACCACATTTTCAAAAAAGATTCCTTTCAAACTTTAACTTCTTCGGAATTGTTGATTCCTACGATTTTTCGCTGGAACTTGTTGATAATTTTGTTTAACATACCTTTTTATGCTTGTCTGTTCGTGAACTTATGATAGGGCCTCGATATTATGTTTAGAGTAAGATCAATATAATAAATTTGATATAATCAGAGTTATAAAGTTATTCATCTCAACAGCTTGGTGCACCTATATTCATCTTTTTTCTCTCATTTGTCCAGTTTACCGTCAAATTTCTACAAATTTTTCAAAGTAAATCTATTTGCTTCTCGATTTTCTCAAGTGGCTGAAGTTTTACGTTACAAATATCATAAAATTTGACGATAAATTGATCAAAAAGGCGTGATGAGATGAATATAGGTACTAAGATGAATATAGGAGCGGTTACCCTATAAGACCTTTCATTGTGATAACGTAAGTATTATTGGATCTAGTTTTTGAGGAAATAGAGTTAATTCGAGTCCTCAAATAGGAAATAGAGTGTTGTTATCATAAACAAGTTCTCTATTAGACACATTAGGCGTCGTACACAAATTACATAACGCATGAGGGGGGGAAGGAGAGTTGAGTCTGCGTTACTTATTGTTACTTGAATAATTATTTATCAATCCAAAGAACATGGCAGAATTAAACACTGTGCATTCATATTCACTAGTTTTGGTTTGATTAATCCAACAAACCATTGAATTTTATTCTGCTTTGTCGGTGTTTGATACTTTGCGAAGAATGCAACTACATTAAATTTAGCTAAAAGCATCCGAGCAACGAGTTTATGACGACGATATAGGTCTTTATTTGTTTATTCGAAAGACTCGTCAGAAAATGCAGCTGACGTCTCACGAAAGAGGTATAACAGGTGACATTAAGAGGATTTAGCGTAAAGATTGTAGCCTCATCTGTAACGCTTGAATCACAATGAATACTAGGTATAAAATAAATACGTTTCAAAAATTTGTTAGATTTTTCCGGAAAATATCAATAGTATTTTAGGGTTGTCCATGTAAGTGTTTATTTCCGGCAATGCGTCTTATCGGAATGGTCAATCTTGCATGCGCTACGTTGGGGGCGCGCGTAACCTAGGCAACGGTTTCACAACAGCTAATTTAGTGTAGTTAACTTGTGTTTAGGTTCACTGGTCTTGAATCCCGAAATGAAATTTAAAATTTATCAAACTAAGGAACCGAAGTCAAAGGAGCCCATTTTTGCTCTCGGATGGTGTAACAACGAGGAAATTTACAGCTGCAACGATGATCATCAACTGTACAGATGGACCACCGTCAATAGGGAATTTATTCAGGTTGCGAAACTGCCGGACGATTTCAGTCCAACCGATCTGCACTGGCTGCAGCCGAAGGGAACTGCTGTGGGTAGTTCCGGAGGTGCCAGTTCTAAGGGAAGCGACACGCTACTGATTTGTAGTGCTGATGGCAGGTTTATAATTCTGAATAAAAGCGCAAGAGTAGAGCGAAATGTTGCGGCACACAATGCGACTATCGTCTCTGGTCGTTGGAGCCCAGATGGAGCAGGATTATTGACAGCCGGCGAAGACGGAACTATCAAGATTTGGTCTCGTTCGGGAATGCTACGTTCCACGATCGTACAGAACGAGGGACAGATTCGATGCGCTAGATGGGCACCAACTGCGGCAGCAATCGCATATTGCCAGGGACCCTTTGTAGCCGTGAAACCACTCGCGGCAAATAGTAAACTGACGAAGTGGAGAGCTCATGATGGACTGGTTATGTGTATCGCGTGGTCTAATAACACTGACTTGATTGCGTCTGGCGGAGAAGATTGTCGGTATAAAATATGGGATGTTAACGGTGCCAACATCTACACGAGCGTTAGTGACGATTATGCGATTACGTCACTTGATTTCAGTCCTGATGGAGAACTATTAGCAGCAGGGGGATTCAACATGCTAAAGCTTTGTCACTATTCAGGGGTAATTGTGCTAATTACCTATATTCATAATAAAAAAAATAACTTGATGTTTTCCATTTTCTAGTGGGCCCATAGTATCAACAGGTTCAACCAAGAAACAGTCGGATCTCTGTTCAATATTGTATGGTCTTCAGATGGAACGCAAATAACGGCCGGTACTAGCACCGGAATTTTGTTATTTGGTCATATAATCGAGCGTGAACTACGAAATAGAAACCTGAAGGCACTAACAAGCGGTAGAAAAACTATAACGCTTAACGACATTATCACCAGAACGCACGATACTCTTGATTTCGCCGATCGGATAATTAAATGGGAACTTGGCTATGGTCATCTCGTTGTTGCAACTGCTCATCAGGTTCATATTTTCAACGAGAATTATTTCAACACACCGATCATTATTGATGGCAGAGCTGATATCAAAATTATCATCTTGGGAAAAAAGTAATGTTGTTACTGGTTTGTTACTGCATAAAATACTTGATACAAATTTTTTTTTACAGAAATTTTCTCCTGGTAGATAATAGTTCAATCTGGATTTACACCTATACAGGACGCTTGCACCTGAACCCGCGGTTTCCCGCGTCACAATCCCAGATTCCTCATTTGAGCATTCGCTGCATTTCATTGGGCTTGGATACGCTCGCAATACGAGACTACTCGGACCAAACAGTAATTCATGTATTTGATCTCCTACCTGGGGCCACTAGACAAGAAGAGCCTTACACAATCCAAAACAAATCCCCACTGGTAGAGTTAGCAGTCTGTCGCTTTGGTAATCCGGATGATCAGTACTTAGTGTTCATAGATGTGAACCGCGATCTATTCATAACCTGTGTTAGAAATGGTCCAGAGTATACAATCCATAAAATCGGAACTCAAGTTTGTACAGTTATGTGGTCCAGTGACACTAATGTTCTCGTGGGACTACATGATTCGTGCTACAGTGTTTGGTACTGTCCGGGTGAAGCCTGTACGGATCCCACTCTGATTGCTTTAACATCGTTTACGTTCGATACCACCGAGTTTGGTAAAAATATCACGCTGGAGAACTTCGAAGGGGCCAACGTAACTCTACGTAGTTCTGGGGCAATATTTACGATTTCAGTGAAGATGTATTGCGTAATTTTACACAAGCTTTTCGCCGACAATGCATGGGAACGTGCTCTTAAACTTTGTCGTCTAGTTCAGAATCAAGTTCTTTGGGCTACGTTAGCGGCGATGGCATCGAAACGAAATCAGCTGGAAATTAGCAAAGAAGCGTTCTCGGCGGCCTTACAAGTAGATAAGGTTAGCTACTTAAGCTACATAAAAGATCTCGCCCCAACTAGTCCAGAACAGATGGCCGAGAACTCGATCATGAATGGGCGTATTCAGGAAGCGGAAATTATTTTACTGCACAATAAGAAAATTCATGAGGCAATATTATTCTGCCTGAGAATGCATCGCTGGAGTCGTGCGTTAGACATTGCGCAGAAAAATGACACCGACTTGAAGCTGGTGCTGAAGGAGAGGAAAAATTATTTATTGGCGCTGGGTCGGGAAGAGCACGATCCTAATTTTTTGAGCTTGCAATAGATCTAATTTAATGTCTACTATTCGCAACTTGAGTCGAGAAAAGAAGTAGGTTAGTAAATCTAGTGTAATGAATGTATAGGTAAAATATACAGCTCACAGTAAATATACAGCAGGAATCAATGCCAAAATGCCAAAAAAAAAATTGGACCTTCGCTATGGATTATTTGAAACGTAGATGTAGTCAACATTTGGAATCTTTGAACAGTGAACGGCAAGAACCTATTTTTACATTTCAATGAAGATTATGTTTCCATAACGTATTTTTTAGATGTTTAATTTTAAACTGGCATACTAAAATAAATCCACCATTGACAGTTTTTGAATGGTGTAGATTTGAGAGGAACAAAGATCCAACTCACTTAATTTGTGTTCGACGCTTTGGGGTAAAATGTGCATTTATTAGTTTTTAATTTTTGACGAAGAACTATGTCTCTAAGAACACCCAAAATAAACATCGGAAGTGAGCCTGGCTGCCAGGTCATCAGCGGCGTTTTGATAATTTTTATTTAAATGCACATATGTAATCAAACATCTCTCAGTTTTGATTTTGATGAATCTCCCGGTGGTGCATTTAGTCAACCTTTTAGTGGGAGTGTAACTTGTCCTGGCTTTGGCTCTCCAACTCCATCTGCTTTGAAAAAGCCACATTTGGTGGTGGAGCTACATTCAGTAATTCATCCGCATTCGGTGGTGCATCAACCTTTGGCGATGCGCCAACTTTCGGAAGTCCATCAGTCTTTACCAGTGAGCCGGTTTTTGGTACCAGTGCTCATTGAAGATAGATTGATTATTTTCACATCCAAAAAGTAAAGTATCACACTTAATCAAAAAAAAGTCGTTCGGTATTTTTTTTACAATAATCCATCGGTAAAGTGTAATATTACCAGTATTCCTGCCGAATTGCAAAGCAAATTTTTCATACATTTTGCCCACGACACATTTACAACGGTTAGTGCTGCCATCTGATAACTTAAATTCGCAAAAAAACTATGGTTATTAGCAAAACCGATTTATCGTGTATAATCTGCCAGATGAGAACGAAAACTAGATGGCAGCACCATATGGGGATATTGAAAATTAGATGACCGCACCGTGCCAAGATATTGAAAATCTGATGGAAGGACCATACAAGGATAACGAAAAAAAGTGCATCACCTTTCGCCACCTGGCCGTCATTATCATATTACCAGTATACAAATTAGTTCGACTTTTGTTCACGCGCAGCGACAATCTTGTCCGCTGTATACTGCAAGAGTCAGGTATCTTGTACTAGTCATCTTTGCGAATTGTGAATGGGTGGCCATTTTTCCAATACGTGCAACCGTGCAAGACGCGAATATTTTCTACTGGTGCTGCTGATTTGTTTTAATTGTTATTGTGTATAAACACAGGATATTTATAATATGGAAAGTGTTTATGGTGAATTACCGAAACAGGATGTACGAGTCGTTAACATTTTTATTTCGGTAAATTTTACTGGCTGCTCAGTTGGTGGTTCTACAAACTGGTCGGAAATTTTCGGAAATACCGAAGATTTCACCGAACGTTCAGCTGTTGAGATTCCGGTAAAATTTTCCCGAATTCAGTGTTTTATTTTAAGTGTGTAAGCCCATGGTGCTGCATTTTGATTCGGAACTCGACCTTTTTTTTAATGTTAAAGCCATTAGAAATGTTTACCAAACCTACTCAAAATGTTGTTCAAGAATATATTTATGCATTTTTAGTAGCATACACACTTTTAATCGTTTGCTTGTTAGTCTGTTCTCTGTGATATAACCACATATATCTATGTACAAGATGTATAATAACAACAATTTTTAAGGTTTTTTTTGGTGTCAATTACACACCGTGCTCTGAGAGTTAGATTTTGATTAGGTTTTCTATCAGAGTGTAGAGATTACTAAACGCACTCCTGCAGCAATGCAAGAGAAATGTCAAAATATAATCCGGCCTGCGATTGTTTACATCACGTACGTATCGAAAAGCTTCTGTTCCTTTTTTAATCCTAAAAATCATTGAATTCGTTATTGTAGTTTATTGGTGTATTCCGTTTACCTATTATTGCGCTAAAGTTTCCAGTAGGCAGGTATTGCAATATTTTATCCTTAAAATTTTAGAGTATATTCTAAGTTTGCCCTCTGAACAATCAATGCTATAATTAGAATTCGAATCAACGCATTCCCCGATTCGTCTGTTAATAATAGAATTGTGATTTAAATAACAGGAACATTTTTGCAGTTTAGATACGTTTTTGCTCATGGTGATAATGAAATCATACTGGGTGCTCCTGATCGGAGCCCTACTAAATCTCACGGTAGCAGCGACAACGCACAAACACAATCATCATACCGCTAGTGCAGGTGCGAAGGAACGTCTGGAAGATGGAAGTTATATTCCACGGGATGCCTACCACATGGATGGAGAAGAACATCGTTCCGAATTCGATCATGAAGCTATTTTGGGCAGTGTCAAAGAAGCAGAGGAATTTGATAGACTTTCGCCGGAGGAATCGAAAAGTCGATTGGCGAAGCTCGTAGTTAAGATGGATCTAAATGCGGACGGGTTCGTCGATCGACATGAGCTAAAAGCCTGGATTCTGCGGTCATTCAAAAGTTTATTAGATGAAGAAGCTGCCGATCGGTTTGAGGATGTGGATTTGAACTCAGACGATGTTGTTACATGGCAGGAGTATTATACCGAAACCTATGGCATGGATGCTGATGACGAAGAATCCATTAAAGACCCCATAATGGATGCTAATAAAGAGGAGGAAAAGAAGCTAATTGCTGACGACAAGGAAATGTTCGAAGCGGCAGACAGCAACAAGGACGACAAGTTGGACCCGACTGAATTTGTACAATTTATGTCACCCGAAGAATTTCCACAAATGTTCGCCGTTGTCCTGAAGCAAACTCTGCGCAACAAAGACGTCAACAATGATGGAAAAATTGACTTTCAAGAGTTTATCGCTGAGCAATCGCGTGGACATGATAAGGAGTGGTTGATTACAGAGAAGGATCGGTTTGATAATGATTACGATAAAGATGGTGACGGTTATCTTAATGGGAACGAAATTTTGTCTTGGATTTTACCAAGTAATGAGTAAGTTGTTTATGAGAATTATATTTTTGTGGAGGCGTTTTTAACTTATTGTTTTTGCAGGGAAGTTGCAGAGGACGAAGTAGCACATTTATTCGTATCGAGTGACGAGGACCATGATGATCGGCTTTCATATCAAGAAATCATTGATAAATATGATATCTTCGTTGGCAGCGAGGCTACTGATTATGGCGATCATTTGCAAAATATTCATCATTTCGACGATGAATTATAAACCAAAATATCTTCTTGAATTCTGCTTATAGTCACATATTTTAAGTTAAACTAACGTTGCCATTTAAGTGGGAACACAGACCTGTAGAAAACCAGCACAAATTATTTCATTCACCAGTTTTAGACATCAAATAAGTTATTTTATAGTTTACATGACCTCTCTCTCATATTTCCTTAATATCGCATTTATAGCCATAATCATTGAATGTAAATTAACTCAAACTTGTGTAAGACGAATGAAACAAAAGTAAACAATTATGCCCCGCATGTAGCATAAATAACACGTATTGGAAAATTTAAAATAAATTTTTGATAAACGGATATTGACGGGTTGTACAATTTAAATGTGAAACTTTTTGGTGACAGCGTTTTCCTGATGATTTAAGAGGTTTCCCACGAAAGTTTAGGCAGCTTCCTTCGGGACGTTCTTACTGTCTGATTTAATGGTATATCATTTCTCTACCTCATGTTCATTGTAATAAAAAAAACTACCGCTTTCGGCAGATCCTGAGTCACTGCTTCTAGAAAATCAATAGATCAGTGGGTTGCAACGGCAGTTGGCCGCCGGCATTCTCGATTGTGTGTCCTAGTTACGTTGTTTGAATTTTAAAAATGAAAATTGAAATATCGTTCGTGAAACCTAATGCGCAAAACGCATTAAAAGCTTGAATAGACATTTTTACTATTTTTTTCGTTGTAATTTTAAAAGTTTTGAAAAATGTCTCATGTAGTTTGATGATTTTTTACAGCGTAATCCAATTTTTAAATGGGATAAAACTACTGTTGTACTTTGAATACGTGCGTCTAAGGACTGTCATCAATCTAATACTCAAAATCCAGAACAATTAATAAATACGGCTGTTGGATATTATTTGAGTACGAGCGATATATGAAATGTAATGCACGATTATTGATTAAGTATTTTTTCAATGATTTTCGTGATAAAAATGTCTAAAAATTTCGAATTTGAAACAAAAAGAAAACTGCATCCTTGAGAACGAACAGTTATAAAATATTTTGAAAATAAAACAATATTCCTACGTTTGTTTTTGGTTTGAGACATTGCAGTACGATTTAATTGTAACCTAACTGGTGCAAAAAAATTGAATAAATCGTAAGAGTAGGCTTACCTACAAAGTTCGCCATGATTTTCACACATTTATCACGTGTATTTTAGGTTTATGCTTCACAGCATAGCTTTTTGGAGGAATATGTAACTTACCACCTCAATGGTGTTAACTTACTGTTGTGCAATCCATTATTTGCAGCTACTACCCCCTGCGCTTGTGTAGGGCTGATGGTGATCAGCGGTGCCAACCTCTCGGTAAAACGAGCATAATTGCGCTCTAACTCTTTTTGGTAATCCTTTTGATCGGACAAGATGAGATTACGATTTTTCTTCAAAGCATCGGAGCACCTGTAAGAAAAATTCTGTGACAAATATTCTATCTACTTTGTAACAGTACCCTACTTTTTAGAGAAGTCCTTGAAACAAAGCCGAAGCTTGTTTTGATGTTTCGTAGGAATAGTCGTACTGTCCGCAATGCCCGACAGGAACACTAGTGCCATTTCCATCGGTCCCTGGTTGACCGTAGTTCCAATGCATCCTTGCAGTACCATTTGTAAAATTTTTGGATCCGCTGGTTCCTGATTAGTAGCAGCAGCCAGTTCGGCTGTCTTTTTCTGGATATCCTCAATAGCCACTTCGATTGGCTCGAGAACTATTTGCTCGCGACTGACCACTTGAATTCGAGTCTTTACGTATGGGAAGTGATTTGCCGTAGTCAGAATTGTTTTTCTTTTGCACTGCTCATGTAATTCACCGTGCGCTTTGCCGGACTTGGTGAAGGGTGTTGCAAAAATGAAGCGTTCTAAAAATATTTGAGTATTAATATAATGCTGGATGAGCAAACGAAATGTAACTTACTGATATTAAAATTCCTCTCGAAATATGTCTCGCGATATCTTAATTCATATGTTTCAAAGTACGGTTCGACATAGGTTATTTGAATGTATGCTTTCTCCGGATCGAGCGTTTTGATGTCGACCGTATTTGAATCTTTAATAATCTGCACCACATCCGGTCCAAAGCGATCAGCATAGAAGTTCTGCAATCGGCTGAATATTTCCGGTAACTTCGTTAGCGTCGGTTCTTTATAGATGAACTCCTGCTGATCAAGGTCTCCAAACTTCGCACCATAGAAGCCAACTCTGAAGTATGTTCCGAAAACACGTTTACCATGCAATTGTGCAATTCGGTTGAACGCTTCCTGAAGTTTCCCATGAACCTGTGCTAGTTTACGAAAATCCCTATTAGCTTCACATATTGGAATCAACACCTTGTAAACGTCATTCATAGCTTCGTACATGCCCGCAATCTGGAAGGAGTTTGAGGCCTCCTCGAGAAGAGCTTTTAACCCTCCTTCAGTGAACCGATTTCCTAGGCAAATTCCATCTTCACCAGGACTAAGCACATCATCGGAGACAGCAGATTCCATGAGCGCATTCGGGGAGATATGTTTGAACGACACTGCTCCAACCGGAAGATGAGTTTGCGACTCCAACATGCTGAGATATTCAGCAACCAACGACGCACTGTGTACATAACACATCGCTGCTTCGGTGTGATTTGCTCTTTCCATGTGCTTTTTGGCCATATTCTCTAACCAGGTCAAACGAAGATCTGGTGAATTCTGATAACCCTTTGCAATGCGATTCATCAAATCCAGCAGCATTTCTGGGTCTTCTTGATACTCTTTCATTTTTACTGTATCCGATAAAATCATGTGTAAATTGAACAATAAATCCTGCACCTGCTCCGGGAAGGAGGTGTCTTGCAAATCGGTATCCGATTCAGCGTATACAAGAATTGTTTTCAACGCACGTCGAAGTGATTGTTCGCTGAATGAGGAACTGGTTCCTACTAGCGAGCTGAGTGACATAGTGACTTGCATTTTGACTCTGGCGAAATTCTACAAAGAAAAATATAAACAAAAATCAAGCCCGAAACGAAAGAAATGAAAATCAAACTCACATTTCCAATCTCAAAATTTTGCCTCATCAGTAAATATAAGGAAGCCGCTGCCTGCGATCGTACCGTCGGCAGCTGAGAACCACAATGTTTCAGCAACAGCAGGCACAAATCTGCACAGCTGTCCGTTTCTTCGTCGAACAACAAATTGTGATATTTGAAAATAAGTGATCGTTGTGACGCGAACAGATTCTGCAACGCCAGTGTACTCTGATTTCGAGATAACGCGTGAAGCAACACTTTTAGAACTGTTCCCAACAAATTATGATGCAGTTCAGAGGTTGACGCTACCTGCACGATCATTTCCAGCGTGTCCAAAATGGTGAGACAGACTTCGGTTGCTAGTGAGCCCTCTATGTAATACGTAATCTCTAGTTCTGCTTCGTTCTTGATATTGCTATCATAAAATTGCGTTCGAATTTGGTCCTTCTTCCATCGAAATTTTTCCGTTGAATATCGATCTTTTCGACGGTTTATGAGATCGTTTCGAGCAGACCCTGTTCCGCGGATGCACTCTTCTAGTTTTTCCTTCATATCCGGAGTCTTTCGGAAACTAGACGTATTCCGCTTTGATGTTGGTTTCTTGCGGCCGCGGTACTCGAAGTTGGGAATGCAAATATTCAGCACCTGTAGCATCTGATGAACTCGGTGCGGACTCAATCCGAGTGTGTATTTGTAAAGAGTACTCTGCTCAAGATTTTTCACCACCCAGAGGAAGCACGAAAGTAGATGACGCGTGTTTTCGCTGCTCAATGGAGTTTTATTTTTGGGTGTATCTTGTACATAACAATAGTTTCGAATACCGGAAATGGCATAGGCGACCTCCGGATTAATTGTGGTAGTCGTAATAGTTGTGGTTGGGCCTTGGTAGTCATCCAACAAACCGATTGTATTCAATCGATCATGAGACTCGGCAGCCGGTGTGTGCAGTTGTGGAATGGTATCCATTACTATACCCAGTAAAGGAATGTACAGAGCAGCCACACGAGCGCGAGCTTCAACTTCATTATAGCGCGGGTCCAAATCATGAGAAGTTAATAAATTTCTTAGACAGCGGATTGCTTTACCGTGCAGTTGTGTATTTGAGATATCAAGTACGGAGGCTAATTCTTGAAGAACTAGTCCGACCAGAAAATGTTGCTGTCGGAATTCGGCGCTAAGTTCAGCATAGAGAGCTTTATCGATTCCTGCCATTGCACTAACGTATGAATTTTGACTGTTATTTGAAGTAACACTGGGAGTAGGGCTACACGGAGCCGAGAGAGCAGTGTATGGTGTTCCAAAAGGTAAATTCAACGCTACAAAATGTTCGTGACTGCACACTATGCGCAGAAAGTCTAGCTTATAGAGCATCATATCAGGAGTTGAACTTTTGGTCATTATCACTTTGTAGTAAGTTTTTATCAATCCATATACAAAACCACGGTCCATAATGCTCAACAAGTCGAACACAAAGAACGCCAAACTGGAATTAATCGATTGCGCTAGTTTCGGGTCACTACTGTTATATCCTACTACTTTCGTAGTGACCAAATGAACCAAGGTGGAAATATCATCGGTGTATTGATGTGGAAAGCGATTTTTCCGCGGTGAGTTCAACGAATTGGTCAGTTCCAAATGCTCGATCATGCTCTTGATTATCAATTCGAACAGCATCCATGAGTTAGTCATTGATAGCTCCGCGGCCGAGCTGCTGGCAACGACCCAGTTCAGTGCGATTTCTTCGTGTAACAATCTTATCAAACCATCCTTCGGTCCGCTGGCACTAGGGGACATTTCGGTACGCATACTGGCTGCACGATCTATCAACTTGCCGCTCATTGAGCTGGTCATCTCCGAACCTCGAATCGGACAATTCTGCTGAAGATCTGGATTGCTTGTCGATCGTGTCATTTCTTCTGCGTTTCCACCCTGCCCATGACGATTGTATGACGACAACTTGCACTTCGGGTCCAACGGGTGCGGAATTTTACATTGAAATTGAATGTAAGTGCTCAATATATTCTGCCGTCCGTAACGATCGTCGGGCTGTAGAAACTAGAAAAATGGTACATGTTAACATATTTTGTATGTGATGTATCTTAATTTGAAATTAAAAAAAATACTCACGAAAATCTTATCCGAAATTTGGCAGATAGTTTCAAACACCGTCTGTCCCAAGGAGAGTGCCTCGCCTCCGATACGATAGGTAGTAACCAAGAGTTCGATAAGCTTATCCAGGATCACCTGCAAGTTCTTCACCAGCTTTTCCTGATCAGCACTCTGCAGTTCTTGTAGTGTGCGCTTAAACTCTCGCTCCATGTTGCCTTCGCCTATGCGGGGTGGAACCTTTCTCAGGTCTAAACATTCACATAGGTAGATAAACTTATCCAGGAAGTCGTCCAGAGCGTGCACCGATGTGACAGCGTCAATCGTTACCGAGAACACAGGTCGGTGATTGTCCAGCCATTTGGTTCCTGGTAACTGAACATCCGGTGGAATGAACGAGTAATTATCCGGTGGTTCCTCTACCATAACAGGTAAATTAAATTCTCCCACATTCAGATGACCATCTTTTAGAATCGGCAACCATGTGTAACCTACCGGAGTTTCAATTGACGCTTGTACCTCCTGCGGCTTTTTCTGACATGATACGTGGAAAAGAGTAAAAAGAATGTGATGGTTTTGCTTGAGGTTTGCAGGAAGTGCAATTTTGATTTCGTCGTAGAAGGTTGGTTGTTTGTTGTGGTAGTTGACAGCAGTGAATGCCTCTGCAGTATACTCCGGACAAGAACTGCGTCCAAAAATAGCTGGAAGGGCATCATTTTGGCGTTCCCCCGACATGAGCTGAACTCGAACAGCGATGTTTCGAGCAGATCCTGCACGAGTGGAGAAGTTTAATTCCTTTGGCGAGACAAACAGGAGATTGCGGTAGCTGTAATGAGGATTTAGAATGGTAGTAGACGGGAATTCTAAAATCTCTTTGGTGGGTCGCGTGTGATCGTTGGGATATGGATCTATTTTAGCCAACTCTGGTGAAAGAGCGCATTTGAGGTCCTCTGGGATTGGAGAAATTTCAATTTTAATCGAACCAGGAATACATTTGTGCTTTTTCATTAGCGCACCAGGACGTTTCAGCTCTGGTAGGAACTTATAAAGCTCTTCATCTTTCATTTTGTCTGGCTCTTGTTTAAAAAAACTTGAAACAGTTATAGAAATTGGTCGGAACGTCTCAATGCTGTTGGCAAAATCATCCGGTGACCAGGATCGACGTTTTTCCATCTTCCTTTCGAGAGAACCTCTTCGCGTTAACGTCCCCATATCGGTGGCACGTTTACGAAACTGGTCAAAACTACTCGAGGATGATTTGCGATCCAAGCTATTGGAACTAGACGCAGAAGTCATGCTTTCTCGATCTCTATCCCCTTCTAAATTATCGCCGTTGAAAATATTGGTCAAATAAATTCCAGTCCACGCGAATGGCATACGATATTTACCAAGCCGTTCACAAAAGTCGGATGCATTGGATTTCGCTTTATCTCGATATTTGTCTTTGTCGTCTTTCAAATAAGGTTCCACGGAATCTTTAATATCTCCCTGGAGCACTTTTTCCAACCGAATTACCAAATAAAGTTCATTGCTAGGATTGGTTATATCGAATATCGCTTCTCTTGCCTGAGTACTGATATCTGCGTAAGGAACATGCGACACCAGCATTCTTCTCAAGGATTCCGAATTCATATCAAAGTAGAAATTTTCCGATATTTTTTTCCTCTCCTTTGCGTCATAAATCGCCATTGACGCGAAAATTGGCTCGACTTCGAGTTCCAATTTTAACTGCAAGCATTTGACATGGATTCTGTTGCCAAGATGTTCCGTTGGCATTTCTGCTGGGAGACGCTTCTCTACTACATCATCAGGATCAGCTTCAGGGTACAAACTGAACAAGGCTTGCTGTCGTTCTTCCAATCTTCGACACTCGTTGCTTTGATCAATCACTTCCGGTGCCGATCGCTCTAACAGACCTGGAATCAATGGATCATTTACTGAGCTACGCAGATCAAACGAAGCCCACGACCCTCTCGGAGTCAGTGTATCGGTACAGGTAGAAACCGAGGATAGACTCGCTATCGACTGCCTACTGCTTGGAGTGCAGCTCTCGCTTGCATACAATGTCGTCGATGTAACAGATTCTTCTAACGAAGCACATCCAAAGTAGTCTCGATCAATTTCAAATTCCTGCTGGAAAGCACTTGGACTCAGAGCTCCTTTATCAACAACACGCTCCCTATTAGAACAATTGCAAGAGCTTGAGTAGTGTCGTTGGGAGAACTCGACCATTTTCCAGGGACGCGTATAGCAATCCACACATTGCTGGACATGCAGTGGCAGCTCTGCCATATCCTCTTTTGGAACTACATGTTCAACGGTTCTTATTTTCCTCGGAAATATCCGAACCTGTACGTCATTGACCGGAAAATCCAAAATGGATCGCAACGGATCCCGCAACAATAAGCTAGAATGCTGTGTCAGGAAATCCTCGTAGTCAATCGGTTCCACCAGTTCGCATAAAGAAATTGACGATGAATACACAGAACTGCTATCACTTTTGGACAGCAATTGATAATTTGCAACATTTTTTCGAATGTCGGATGAGTTATGCCTATAATGATCAGAAGAAAATCAAATTAATTACACCCTTCAACAAAATCATTCAACTATGACAGATATGCAAAAAACGCACATAGATATAAAAAGAAAAATTGGGGCGGAGACCTAGAGAATACTATTTGATTTTGTACTTTTCTCGTAACAAAATCAGCTACTTACTTGGTAAGTTTCGACGCAAAAGCACGCTGAGCGGATGCCATCGTGGTGGTTCTTGACCTCTGAACCAATTTTGCGACGCTTTTACAGGTTTTACCCTAATATTTTATACAATTTGTTGACACACAAAAACTGAAAACTTTTTCTTACGCGGACGCCATTGAAATTTTCTCACGCGAAAGGCGAAACAAGGAGAAATGTCATAAACGAGCAAAAATATTTTGATACATATCGACAGATTTCGAAACTTCGCGGAGTTTCGTTAAGTTTCTAGCCGAAAACTGTCGTTTATACGCTTTTCAATTTTACTTTAAATTTGGTAAGATCTATTCAATTTGCCACGCAAATGTTATAAATAAAGGCTAGATTACACTCTTTGACCAAGCGTCAAACATTTGTCACTTTTTGACAGATAAAAATTTGGTAAATACAGGCTTAAGTAATGTGAATGTGGTAAAAGCGAAAATTACGGATTAGTTTTTGCGGTACATCGTTTTCTGCAGGTGAACGAACAGACAAATTCTTCCGAGCTAGACTAAAACTACACTTTTTATCTCTTTTGTTGCCCGCGAAAAGTACACAGTTTAGTTTGAAAACACTAACAATAAATACGAATGCTGTCAAATACCATACAAAAAGGCTTAAATTGTTCGTTCGTTTTCAATCTGCAGAAAACGTGTTGTACTGCCACAAAATAAATTTGACGTTTGGTTGCTTTAATTTACATCCTCACATATTTCTACGTAATGTTGAATGATTCATGTCAAAAACTCAACCCCGTGGTGTCGGCCTTGTTTCCTGAAGCTGCCGTAAAAGACAGTGGCGCTAGTCTCATCTATGTTTTTTAAGGTTTATTCACACAGCAGTGTTAGCATGACGAACGAAGCATAATATATGTTGTACAGGGTTATGCGCTCGAATCAATTTAATCATTCAAAAAAAAAAAAGCTTAGCTTAGCTTTGTAAATGTTCAAAAGTAGCGTTGATTTACTATCTCATTAACACATACGTTGAGATGTTAATCCTTAAATCATCGCGCGATGTCAGCTGCCTGCAAGAAACACCGCCGTTCAAAATCGGCAAGAATAAACGTTGTGTACATTCTGTAATAATGGAACGCGTTCATTTTTTGTTTCATCAAGGAAAGCACTCGACATTATGTGCAATAAATACATCACCCGAAAACAACACATTAACACACTGCCGCTGATCACCGACACTGTATGCACGTATGAACACTGCTTTTTTTCGTGTTTCGATGAATCAGTTGTCAAATTGCATGTGAAATTGATCCAGTGATCCAGCTAATGCTGGCTTCACTTATGTTGTACGTTAACGTCAGTGATGCCACCGGGTTGCAAAAACTACACGACAGCATGTTTTGTTTGATGAAAAACAGTTGTGGTTTCAGAAAACGGAGTAGGTTTAATTTGATCAATGTTAACAGAGCAACATGCTCGGATAGGAACGTTTAAATTGAACTATCCCAGCAATATGTTTTTGTAGCACAGCTTGAGCTAGAAATGAAATCTATTCAAACACAATAAAAATAAACCAAAAATTAGTTACATTAAACGATTTGTTTCCGTTTCCAATTATTTTTTTCCCACTCACAATTAATAGTCTCGCCTTACCTTTATTTTTTCCTCGGTCACTCGTATTTCACCATCAATGAATCTTATTTGTTCAGTTTCAGTATTGCGCATTTTACCTTTCCAAAATATGCTCTCTTTAAACAAGTAGTAAATAGCCGAGACAATTTATTTTTCTGCATTTTGCTGGTCCATGAGCGAAGGTTCAAAGGACAGTGAAAATTGATTTTTTTTGCAGTTAGTAGAAGTGACATTCATGCAATAGTTTTAGGTGGACGAATATTTTTGACGTTTAAGAATAAAAAGCAGAATGTCTAAGGAGCAATGAAATTCATATTTATTACAATATTCTCTTGTTTTTAGATCAGTAATCACCTCAATTCCGCTATACATATTAGCTGAATGGAGAGTTTAAATTTCTAGTTACTTATACTAGTTTCGCAGTTACGCACTTACGTTGGTTCAGGCTTGATTAGTCGCTCAAGGAATATGAGCACCCCTAATTTCGTTAAACAGTGAAAGTCAGAGCATCGATATGATTGATGCGGGTGGAGAATCGTTCATAAAAACATACTTTGTTGGCAAAAGTAGTTTTAGAACTATTTTTTACCCTCTTTAAAACATTTTAAAGTTATCTCATTGAGATCTGTTCAAATTACTCGGTTAAATCGAAAAGTTGGAGCCTTCGGGTGTGCAATTGTGCCATAAATGAAACTAGTGCATTATGGTTAGTGGAACAAACGGCATTATACATAATTACAGTACCAAACTGATGGATACGCTAATTCATTTATTTTTGTTACAGGATGGTAAATTTTTACTACACACTAGCTGAAGAGAACGTTTTTGTCTTTACCAGGGCGGAAACATGAAAGTTTACAGATGCTTGGCCGTGCTCGTGCTGACTTCCTTCGTTCTAATATGGTATTATATTTTACGAGTCAACAATGAGTTCTTCAGTGGTCTGGAATCTGAAGTGAATTCAAGCTTCTCTGGAAACAGCTTTAGGTTGAGAAGGTCTGTATTTGGGAAAAACAATAATAGTAGAATATAAATATGCATACTCATCAACTAGAAACTAATAAAAACGTCTCTTCCAGTGTTCCACACCCTGTTGTCAATGGAACGGAAATAGTAATAGTAGTAGTGGCCTGCGGGGAGCGACATAATGAAGCACTGAATATGATTAAGTCAGCACTCATGTTTAACAGAAATCAGTTCCCGATAAAATTTATCGTAGTTGCCGAAGAACAGCTGAAGCAAAATTTTGTGGAAAAGTTAAATGACTGGCAGGATATCAACGATCATGTTTTCACGTACGAGATACATTCTCTAACATTTCCTGCAGCCAATAAAGATGAATGGAAAAAGCTGTTCAAACCATGTGCAGCACAGAGGCTTTTCTTACCGGTAATAACTTTTGGTATCTCAAACTACTTAATGATTACAGTTGATTTATTGTGTTGTAGTCTTTGCTGTCTCATATCGACTCTGTATTATACGTCGATTCGGATACCGTTTTTCTTTCTCCGGTTCATGAACTGTGGTCCAAGTTTCGTAGCTTTAATGCAACGCAACTTGCCGGTATGGCCCCAGAGCATGAAGATAAAAATGCTGGTTGGTATAACCGTTTTGCGCGGCATCCATACTATGGAGATTTGGGCGTTAACTCTGGCGTTATGCTTATGAATCTCACCCGAATGCGGAAATTCCAGTGGGAACAGCACATCATGCCTATATACAAGGAATATCGGCTGAAGTTAGTGTGGGGTGATCAGGACATTATAAATATCCTTTTCCATCATCATCCGGATCGGTTATTCGTGTTTCCGTGCGATTGGAACTATCGGGCGGACCATTGTATGTACATGAATGTCTGCGAAGCTCCCGGTGGAGTCAAAATTATCCACGGAAACCGGGGCTATTTTCATTCAATGGTGCAACCAATTTTTAATTTAATTTACACTACAATCGAGGAGTACGCTTTCCGAACAGATGTTCATTCTAACTTTATTCGTACGATCGAAGATTCGTTAGTATTGCCAAGCAATTCAAATTGTGATAAACTGCTGGACAAGTTTTTGCAGGATCCGAAGAAGTATTTTAAGCAGAATCAGTACCTTGAGGATACATAGCACGACCAGTGGCGGTGATCAGCCTGAGGTTGGTGAGGGTAGAACGCAGTCAGATAAAGAAATGTTCGATTAATGAATGAGTTGATTAATTGGAGAGCTGGTGATCTTAGCGACGAAAGTAAACGGACAAATCGGAAACAATGATTTCTGCATTCATTTACAATGCACAGCAATGACAAGATTTAAAAACTCGCGTTAGTTTATTTTTTTTTATTAGCGATAGTTTCAGTGGTTTATATTGTTTTCGAACAATCGCTGCTGTGTTTAAAAGTATTCCAATCTAGTGTCTAGAGTGCTAGCGATACTGTCAATCAAATGTTAGGTTTCATCGAAAATTTTAGTCATTAGGTAGATACTAATGTATAACTTCATATTGTAATATTTCTTGTGTAAATAGAACTCAGTTTTTTTCATTTTTAAAAAAAATCACGCTCTTTTATTCAACTACAAATGGATCTTTAGGATCCTGGTTCATATAGGTGAAATAGAGTAGAAAAAATAGCGGTCTGTCTGTATTGACTTTCCTGGTCTCAAGCATCTCGGTTGTAGGTTATCCTTGTTTGCTTGCTGGTAAATGTTGATTGGTGGTTTCAGAGGCGCCGATATAGTTCGTATTGGTTTTCTCATCAGCTTCTCTGCCTGTCGTGACTGACCATCGAGGTCGGTTGTTGGAATGGAACGGTATACAGCGAGGAATGTTACCAAAGCTTCTTCCAGACATTTTAATTCCGAACAAATTTTCTTCAAGCTTTTCCTGGCACAGAAACAGTTGATTTCCATGGTGACACACTTGCGTCGTTCTTCACGAGGTTCATTCATCGTCAATCAATCGTGGTATTTCCCTTCAGGTTGACAAGGCGTTCATGCTCATCAATTAACGAATGGAGAGTGATCGGTGATTCAGGCTTCTCGTTCTCTAGCATGAAAAGTAGTTTTGCCCGGACATCCGCATATTTTGTGGCTTTCAATCCGCTGTCGAAAATTAGGCACCTTAAATGGTCCGGTGTTAGCTTCTGAAACTGAAAATCTTCACTAGCTCGATTGGTGTCGCCGCCGTAGCTGATAATAATTTCGCTGGTAATAAATAACGCTTCCGGAACGTTGACGTTTAATACCCGACGATTATTGACAATCTTGACTGTGTTTTCAAATTTTCCTTGAAACGAATTCAAAGGTTCTTGGGAAGCTTTGGCAGGATTTTGTTGAGATAGCGGCTGTGCAAATATGTGTGTAGCTTCCGGAGGATTAGACGTACCTTCGTCGCATCATTCAGCTGTCTTGCTTCGTTCTCAAAGAAGTCGCCCAAGCAGCAAAATTTGTTTCGATTATGAACTTTGTGCATCACAGCAACAAATTCTTATGCGAAATTAAATTGCAGTTACATCTCAGTTTCTTATACAATGACAAAAAAAGCGCAGGAGGTGGAGCCAATTGCAACATTTTCATTGTTTCAACACAAGTTTCAAGAATGAAACCGCAATGTGTATGAACTAATGCATAGAATTTAATAACAACATGGTAAATGCTGCATGGTAAAATTTCAGCTACGAATATGCATCGTAACAGCAACTAGGGCGCAATAGAAACTTCGTGGCGTTGTGGTAAGATTGTAAAACGGCAAATGGTCAGAATGGAAAGAGATCGTCTGTATAGCGATTTATCTTTGATTATTTCCAGAAACTTGAGGATTCAACTCCAGTTATCAATTTCTATTCACTTTTCTCGTTTGTACTATTTACGTCATTTGCTGTAGAAACACTTGCAAGTTCATGGCTCAGTTTTAAATATTGCTTCCCTTATCATTCTAATTGTCTTTACCAGTTTTAATTTTGCTTCTTCAATTCAGCAGTACTCAGCGTGATAATGAAATTCAAAGCAATTTATCTAGGGATACCATCTGGTCAGAGGTACAAATCAGGACATATATTTTTTCGGCACAAATTTGATCCAAATTATTTTTATTCTGGTTTAAACTGGTGGTATGTGATTTGCACTTCAAAATGCTATTCTGTTGTTAATTTATTCAACATGTATCCTGAACGATCCAATTTTATCAAGCAACTTTGAAGTTTTAGGAATTTGTATGTCCCCAAAAAATTCAGCACACGTAAACTGTTTAAAATTAAATATAAAACTTGTCAAATGATTAACAATATTCACTTTACTCAGGCTTAACCAAAGAAATAATTTACGCAGTGAGCGTTGTGTGGTCAGGTATCGAGATTTATTTGAATTATCCACATTATTGAACATGTATCAAGATAGACAGGTCATCTAATCCCCCAGATATTTCAAAAATAATGCAGATTTTTCCTGATTTTGGGACCGATTACAGGTAACGAGGCGAGCAATTTGCCTCGCCTAGAGTCACTGACGAGCAAAATGTTGTATTAGGAAACGCGAGTGAAACTTGGCTGGTGACAGCTGAGTGGAGCAGTTTCGCAGACGAGCTACTCGTCCGAGATCCAGCTGACTCATCATCTGTTATATCTAAATTGGTCAGGCGAGTAACTCGCTGCTCACCTTGTTGACTGTAGTAGGCGCCTTTATTTCCCTTAGCCCGCAAAACGGTCATCACTTTAAATTTTACAATTTTATCTCATAAAATGTTACTTTAAGATGTCTTTTTGTTTTTATAATTACCAACGACGAATTCGAACTGGCAACCAGAAATGAAAAAAGATAAATACTGGGCAATCTCCAACTATTTCTAATATCAGGCAACATTCACGTTTCTGTTAAAAACTTACCGACTTGTGCCTTGCAATATAAGCATGGTGATTGAAGATATTTGCATGTCTTATAAAAATCAGGACAAATGCTAGAATATGAAAAATAAATCAGGACACCCAAATATGATCTCAAAATCAGGACATGTCCTGCTAAATCCGGACGGATGGTATCCCTAAATTTATCACATTTCGTTGTAGAGACACACAGTTTTTGGACGACTTTTAGTCCAAGTACCCAAAAGTTACAACGCAGTAAATAACCTCATCTCAAAAACAAATATAGGGCGAACGATCGAGCAAAAGTTGCTGTTACATGGCTTCAAAACACGACAGCAACTTTTAGAAGTATTTTTGTGTGTTTGTTTTTTGTATCTCGCAAGCATCACGTTGGCAACCTATATGCTCCACCCACTAGATCTATTCAGTGACGGTTAGGTTTTCAAATGCCGTTTACACGTTTCAACAACAAATCCAACCTCGCGAAATACGTTGTTGGTGTGAAGATTTTTGAAGCAGCGATGCAACTTTAGTTGTTGCTTGTTTCTTTAAAATTTCATCGTAGTAACAAAAAATGTTTCCTAAAACCTCGGAATTTCATCAGTGCAACAAATGATCACAATTTATTTTATTTATTCATTTATTTTTTTTTTTAAGGGAGGATTTGTTAGTAGCTTAAGTATTTATGATAAATATTAGTAAATAATGAGTATGTGTGTCCAATCACAAATGGTGACTTCTCAACACTGTTAGAAATTTGTAATTTTAATTGTTAGGATTTGTTTGCTTTCGCAATTAGGACTTATCATTCGTAGGGATTTAAACCTACTTGTCAGAAAAGGGGAAGAAAACTTACAACTAACTTAATTGCTAACTTATTGGCTATAAAGAGAGCTTATCGTAGCAATTGAGGATTGCAACGATTTTTGTCGAAAATTGTTAATAATTTTATTTGACATAGCTTCTAATGGTTCAACACCAGTAAGTCTATGTAATTCGAGTGTACCAAACCAAGGAGGACGCTTCAAAATCATTTTCAGAATTTTATTCTGAATCCTTTGGAGCGTTTTCTTCCTTGTTGAACAGCAACTTGACCAGATCGGTACAGCATAAAGCATTGCTGGTCTAAAAATTTGTTTGTAAATCAAAAGTTTGTTCTTTAAACAAAGTTTAGAATTCCTGTTAATAAGAGGATATAAACATCTCGTATATTTGATGCACTTGGCTTGTATACTCTCAATGTGCTCTTTGAAAATAAGTTTTTTATCATAAATTAGTCCCAAGTACTTAACCTTGTCGGACCAACTTAAAATAACCCCATTCATCTTGACAACGTGATTATTGTTTGGCTTGAGGAAAGAAGCCCTAGGCTTATGAGGAAAAATTATCATTTGAGTTTTAGAAGCATTGGGAGAGATTTTCCACTTTTGCAAGAAGGAAGAAAAAATATCTAAACTTTTCTGCAATCGACTGCATATGACACGAAGGCTTTTTCCTTTTACGGAAATGCTTGTGTCATCGCAGAACAATGACTTTGTGCATCCTGGAGGCAAATCAGGAAGATCTGAAGTGAATATGTTGTAAAGGACTGGACCCAAGACTGAACCTTGAGGTACACCTGCTCTGACAGGAAATCTATCAGATTTTGAATTCTGATAGACAGCCTGCAGAGTTCGATCAGTAAGATAATTTTTTAAAATTTTGATTAGGAAAATTGGAAAATTAAAAGTTTGCAATTTCGCAATCAAACCTTCATGCCAAACACTGTCGAATGCTTTTTCTATGTCTAAAAGAGCAGCTCCAGTGGAATAACCTTCAGATTTGTTAGCTCGTATCATATTAGTAACTCTGAGCAATTGATGAGTTGTGGAATGCCCATGGCGAAATCCAAACTGTTCATTTGAAAAAATTGAATTTTCGTTGATGTGTGACATCATTCTGTTAAGAATAATTCTCTCAAACAGTTTACTTATTGAAGAAAGCAAACTGATTGGTCGATAACTTGAAACTTCAGCTGGGTTCTTATCCGGTTTTAAAATGGGAGTAATTTTTGCATTTTTCCATAATTTTGGAAAATATGCAATTTTGAAGCAGCAATTGAAAATTTTCACTAAAAATTCCATTGTGCTCTCAGGGAGATGTTTGATTAGTATATTAAAGATTCCATCGTCACCAGGTGCTTTCATATTTTTGAAATTTTTAATAATTGATTTAATCTCATTCAAGTTAGTTTCAATTATTTCTGCAGGTAAAAAATTCTGGGAAGAAATTAAATCAAATTGACGTGTGACTTCATTTTCAATTGGACTCACAAAATTCAAATTTGAGTTATGAACACTCTCAAACTGCTGAGCAAGTCTTTGAGCCTTTTGTTCATTGGATACAAGAAAACGTTCACCATCTTTTAAAACTGGAATAGGCTTTGAAGGTTTCTTAAGAATCTTCGACAGCTACCAAAATGGTTTTGAATATGGTTTCAATTTTTCAACTTTAGTCTCAAAATTTTGATTTCTCAGAAGAGTAAATCTATGTTTAATCTCTTTCTGTAAATCTTTATAAATAGTTTTAAAAACAGGGTCACGAGAACGTTGATATTGACGTCTGCGGACACTTTTCAAACGAATTAGAAGTTGAAGATTTTCGTCAATTATTGATGAATCAAATTTCACTTGAGCCTTTGGAACAGAATAATTCCTGGCATCAACAATTGCACATTTTAATGCTTCCAAAGCGGAATCAATATTCACTTCGTTTTGCAAATCAAGCTCATTATTGAAATTTCTCTCAATATGAGTTTTGTATCTTTCCCAATTAGCCTTGTTATAATTAAAAACAGAGCTCATAGGGTTTAAAACTGATTCATGTGATAAAAAAAAAGTTATTGGAAGATGGTAAGAATCAAAGTCAGCATGTGTGATCAAATCACTACATACATGACTTTGATCTGTTAGCACCAAATCAATTGTTGAAGGGTTTCTTACAGAAGAAAAGCATGTAGGACTATTCGGAGACAAAATAGAATAGTATCCTGAAGAACAATCACTGAATAAAATTTTGCCATTGGAATTACTTTGAGAATTATTCCATGAACGATGTTTAGCGTTAAAATCGCCGATTATGAAAAATTTCGAACGATTTCTGGTGAGTTTTTGTAAATCACCTTTAAAATAATTTTTGTGCTCGCGTGTGCATTGAAATGGTAAATATGTTATTTTTTTATTATGTTTCAATTGTTGCTTGGGTCCTAATAGTGGTTAAACTAGCGTTCGAACGTTAATCTGTTTTTTTCATCGAAGACAAACTTGGTGATGTTCGATGAATGGGACTCCAAAATCTTTTTCGGCGTTTGATGTCGAGATTGCTGCTCATGGGCGTAGCCAGAATTTCAAATAGGGGGGGGGGGGGGCAAGCTCTTCAAAATTTTAGAAGTAAAATAATGGTACACTAAGGTCGCTTTTTACGCGGGTTTTTTTACGCGGTTTTTTTTACGTGGATTCTGGAATTTACGCGGTTTTTACGCGGATTTCGAAATTTACGCGTTTTTTCTACGCGGATTCCGGAATTCACGCGTTTTTTTACGCACACGTATCCCCCGCGAAAAAGCGATTGTAGTGTGTTTTGAAAAATAGAAATAAATACTAGTCTTTAGTGATTGTTACATCAAGGCAACCAGTTGTCCTTAACATCAGAGTGGAGAATTTGATTATTCTTTGTCCAACCGTGAATATAAATAGATGTTTTTTACTAAAAACTCTTAAGTTCATTCAAACCTTCGGACATATTATTTTGGTGACGAGGATCTCAAGAATCCACGAACATGGCAGAAGATAGAGTTGATCAGCAACTGCAACCGGGAATTCAAGATATGATTCACAAGATGACCCAAATTTTACAGTGGATAGTGGTCCAGCAGCAGCAGCGTCAGTATCAAACCCCGGAGCAGATTTTGGAGTCCCTCTTTTCGAACATCTGCAAATTCTGCAATTCTGCACCAATGTCAACATTTAGGGGGGTTAGGTTGGGGTTTAGTGTTAGGGGCCATCCACATACCACGTGGACAGATCTTGAACGATTTCGACACTACCCTCCCCTTTCTCCCCCGTGGACAACTGCTCATATAAATTCTAAAAAAATTGTAGGACCGTGGACATTACACAGCACCCCCCAACCCAAGCTGTCGTGCTATGTAGATGGCCCCTTACTGAGAATTTCGTGTCAAATCTGTAGAATTTATTTGGTATTTTTTTCACTCTGGGATTTTTCAGCACAATATTAAAAACACCAAGCATTTGAGTATTTGGAATACAAAATTTTTTAAAGGGATATATCTATTAGGGTGGAGAATCGTTATATGGAAAAAACGAAATTTGATAGCAGAAAGCCAGAACCAAGTTTTTTTTGTTCTGTTTGGGGCCCCAAACAATACTGAATTTATTGCAAGTCGATTGGTTCTGTCTCCGCTTGGCGCATTGCATTTTAAATTTATATGGAGATTTGTATGGAAAAACCAACTTTTTTGCATTTTCCATTCTAAAGAGTTTAAAATGGCTCAAACCATAGGTTTCATGACTTCAAACGGTAGGTTTTTTGATGCCTAACAACTTGGCCGAAGACACAAAAAAGCTAGGGTGAGCCAAAAAAATACTAGAGCTGTTCAAAGTTGATTATGTCGAAATTTATGTTGCAAACCATTTTTTCTGCCAACACTGCCAGTGTACCGGCGTCAGTCAGATTTCCATCAGAAGTTACCTCTGAAACACGTTGTAGATTCTATCTACGCCTAGAATATTGACCTAAATTTGTTTACTTGAACCAGCTGAGTGTATAAACTCGTTACGACAGGTTACTTCTGATGGGAATCCTGCTGATGCCGGTACATTGGTAATGTTGGCAGAAAAGAAGATTTTCTGCATTTAAATAGACATACTCAACTCTGAACAGCTATAGCTCTTCTTATGGACATCCTAGCTCTTCAGTGTTTTTGGCAAAGTTATTAGGCATCTAAAATACTATACTTTTACTTAATGTAGTGCATTACTAGAGCATTATTGAGCTCTCTAGAAAGGTAAATGCAAAAAAGGTAGGTTTTCCCATATAAATTTTCATACAAATTTGAAATGCAATGCGCCAAGCGGAGACAAGACCAATCGACTTCAGGTAAGTTTAGGGTTGTTTGGGATCCCAAAAGGAACCAAAAAAACTTGGTTCTGGAAAATCGATCATTTTTCCTCACCCTAATATCTATAGTTCACAGGCATACTTTTTTCTGACCGGAAACAGACCAGATACCAGAAAATTATAAAATGATGTCCGCTTCCAAAAACTGGTAATTTATATTTTGAAACGGGCGGCAGTTTTGGGAGCGCAGTCTTTTGAATAAAGGTAGAACTGACGCATGATAGTGTGTGTGCTGGCGATGCGAATGCAATTCGAACGCACAGGCAGGATCATCACATATGCACACAATGTAGGCTGACCAGACGTACCGTTTTTTCGACTATTTTTAACCGTCCCGTCTTTTTGCCATTCTGTACCGTTTTCGGATACTCCTTGAAAAATTCTTAAATAAAGCTTTGCATTGAAATCTTTTTAAATGGAAAATAAGTTTTCAAGCAGCCAGGACTTTTTAAATACTACTGAGTACATTTTGTGCCTTCCTGATAGCACCGCATCACTGGAAAAGACATCTCCTATCGTGAACTGACGATGAACGACGTGAAAGTCGCGATTGAATGTTGAGATCATGATAATTGTTAGTCAAAATCTCGATCACCCATTTGTCCCGTTTTCATCCCGAGAAAATCTGGTCAGCCTAACACAATGTCTTCGTAGTGATGTAATTACCAACTCTTTCATAATAAGCTTACACCTTTAATAGATAGAGGGCGTTGTTGGATTTGATGCTTGTCATTTATGGGATCGGTTGAGAAATACTAGTCTTCTTGCTATAATGTTTTTGATTGAACCAAGCTTTTCCGGACCCTAGAAACATTCTTCGTTTCCAGTATTGTTCCGTTTTCCGACTGGAGCTCCGGCCATACTTTGCGGACTCTATGTTCGTACACGGAAAACCTCCATCGGACAAGAGGGAACATGGATCATTTATAGGTAAGCGTTTATTTTCCTTCTTGAATGTATTCTATTATTTTTGCGGAGCAACGAAAAAACAATAAAGTGTCATGAGTTGGCAGGGAATTCGTTAAAAAAAGATTGCATTTCTTTCAGTAGATTTTCCTGCGTGATGTTGAAAATTTGCTAAACAACAAGTTAACCTTTTGTAAGGCAGTGGTAACTATATTGCCACCAACAAAAAATATTTTTTTGCGTCACTAAGAATATTATTTTAAAATTTTGTTCAATCAACAAATTGAAGGGGATGTTCCTCCTACGGTTTACTGAAGTTTGTTTTGGTTTCAGCAGTGTATTGCTTCGCATTCCAAAGAACGTCACTATGACCTTAGAGAAGAAAACACATTTTTTATAATTTTAAAAATTTCACGTTTCACTTTTTATTTAACCTTTGTGTTGTTCATTTCGCAGCAATTTTAGTTTGAAGAAATTCACTCGGTAAAGTACCTTCAAGATGCTATTTTTAAAATAAATACATATTAAGGTAACATTCGCAGTGTTTGTTTTCTTTTTGTGCTGTTTGGAAAATGTTATTTTGAGTTCAAAATTTCTACCTTCGTCGACATTGCTGCTTAGCTTTTATTGGTTTGTTGGTGAGTATGAAAGAACAGCTTCTAGTTCACAGATAGGTGTGGTTCATCCTCGTGGCAATTACGATGAGGACAATGTACCATTGCTTAATCATGGTGCGTTGTTTGTGGAAGAAAGCTTTCTGGTAAAGCTTACGGGTGCTGAGTTCGAGGAGATGCTCTTACGCTTATCTAGTGGACCTTTCTATGGAGAATTATAGACGGATTCCTGGATTTGTGGCAGCTACATAATTCAGTAGTTCTTCTGAATCTTCGCACACGAACGGTTTCTCGTGGTAGCAGGCAACGTCATGCCATCCGATGCCATCGTTGTATACGTTATTAAGAACTGAAAGGCAGGACTCGGTCGTTTGGTTGATATCGAACTCGGCATTGTCCGGTTGTGGGATCTTTTTGTGGCCTGATTTACTCCATGGGTTGTAGCCCCAGCCGTTGGGGATCTTGTTGGTGGCTTGGATCTTCTCGCGGTTGTTGGACCAGAACCATCCGTAGACGTTCTTCGGCTCCAGATCGGGCCGGTTTTCGCAGCCCTTAAAGTCACACAAGCGACCAGCTGTCCAGATGTACGGAATGTCGTTCTGCTGAATCAAACGGAAGATGAGATTGTTCTCTTCCTGTGTTTCGAGTGACACCAGGTCCATGCAATATTCACGGCAAATGTTACGCCCGTCCAGCCAGTCGACGCGTTTGTCGGCCAAAGCTGGTACGTGGGCACTGTAGAAATAATTGTGTCCACGGTAGTTGAACGCTTTCGTACCTGTAGAGAGCAAAATTTAAAAAGGCGATTTAGATAATGTTAAAAAAATATATAAATATTTCGGTTAAACCCTATCGTACGGTTTGACACAAAATAACAGAAATGTCTTGTGAGAATAGAAACAGAAAAAAAAACAATTAATCAGGTTAAGTTTTTCTCACGTAACAAAAAAGCAGATGCTGATACAATAATCCCTACTTCAGGATAAGGTAACAACATGCAAACGCCATTAGGCTTTGGTTGCACAGAAGATTTCGCATCATCAAAATTGTACCACAATTGGTGAGAAAAATCGCCCTCGCTGCAGTTGCTCTACCGCTGTCACGAAAAGATAAAACATTACTTTACTCAAGCTTGGAATGGAGCAGCTTAATCATATTTCGCTCGAGCTCACGGTAACCAGTGAATGCACCAACGATTAAACGAGTGATTAATGTGGAATTAGCCATCGCTTGAAACGTGGCTGCCTACGGGTTTGTTTTTTCAAGAATTATGTGGGAACGATTGGACACTCTCGGCGCGGTATAGTTTTTGATGGCAGAGTTGAGAAATTTCGCTGAAAAGCTGCTTCTTGAGCCACACGGCTGCTCGATGATCCGAACAACGACTGTGCTTCTTGTGCCATAGCCAACAATAGCACTGCCTACTCGGGCGGTTGAGACCGGAGATTGGGACAGCGAAATGAGTTCTTGAAGTAATAATAAATGGTTTTATGTCTGCAATCGACTTGACAGTGAAAGTCGGGGAAGTGAAGAAATAGCAGAAACAAAATAAATTTACCCCGTGAAATTGTTGATAAAATAGGTACTGCATTAAACATAAATTCGCATGTTATTTTTCTTAACATGCTTTACAATATGTACAACAGACAATCCACAATTGTAGTAACGGTAAAAATTATGACTCTTAGTCATGAAACAAACATTGTTCATATGTTGTTTTCTTCTCAGTTTATGGTACATACCATTGGAGATTTATTACAAAAATATTGTACATACTTTCGGTATTTTGTGTAAAAAATAATAGATACCAATGTTGTTTTTGTCATTGCTACAATATCGCCTATAAAATCATTCAAGTCAAGTCTTGATGGTTTCAGGTTGTTGATTAACGGTTGTAAAAACTATGTCAATGAGTAAACTCTGAGAAGTAAAACACAATGGTACGTGAGCTGCAACCGTAACGTTGCGAACTAATCATAACACAGAACGAATGCATAATGAATTAGAATATAACGAGGGTAAAAATATGGCCTGGAATATAGTTTGGCTCATTTAAAAGCAGCGAATAGATGTAGGTAGACACAAGCAAAATTCAAATAAAGAATGAATTAAGAAAAACGCAGAACATGCAAGCAAAATAACAAATTAGTTAAACGAAATTTCCAGGCAAAATAATTACATATCAATTCAATGTTACAACATTAAAATAATTGTATATGTATTTTGTTATGTGCGTTTTTATTATATTTTTGGTGGATACATACTATGTTAATAATGCTTAAATTTCAAATTTTATTGCACCAAATTAATTCTTTATCAAAATCTAATTTTCTTAAGAAAAACCATGCGAAAAAAAGGCTCATTCCAAATTGGTAGCTATCGAGGTTGAATGGCGCGAAGTATTTTTACAGTACTTTGAGCAGTGAGACAATGCTACCTCCCCACTTCTCCGAACAGCTAGAATAAGATTCATCAAATCAGGTATTCAACTTGAACACTGAGAAACAACAACATGCTTGCAAGTTTTCAAATGTGAACCAAGGTTACTGGTTTTACTGCGCTTAAATCCTATGAGCATACAATTATGCTACTGACTACCCATGGAGATGTTGTTGTTGTTGTTGTTGTTGCTACTGCTGCTGTTTTATGTATCTGCTGTCGATACTGCTGTCGAGAGGATTTTATTGAGAGCTTCTGTGATGAATAGTATTTCTTTATATTTAGCGGGGCAATAATAAAATTGTTTACTATTGACATGGTAAGTTATGAAGTTTCAGTGAAGGAAAGGTCGTATAAGTGTTAAATAGATCAGATGTGATTAATTTGATGTGCTCAACTGGGAAACATAAGCCTCTAATCGAAAATAAAAAGTTACAGATATTTTAGTATAGAATAGCGAAAAGCTGCTTGTGAATGTTGATCATGATAGAAACATACAGATTGCAGGATAATGAAAAATCCGAAATCTATGGATGGGAATAATGATGTAGTGATTAACATAAAATAATCTGCACATAACAAAATAATTTGAATAGCGTTTTTAAGGAGTGTATCAAAAATTAGTTATAAACATATTCAGACCACCTATTCACTAATGCGTGAACGCGCGCATCTGTGCTCACTTTTATGTAGTATCTTGATCTGTCAAGAGTCAACCAGCGCTTTGTTCGAAATTTTCGTTACATCCAAAATGTCGCGAATTAAAAAGGAGGTTAAAGTCCGTGTCTTGGACATTTGGATGCGAGAGTAGCGCATTTCGATGAACGAAGTGGCGAACCGTTTCGGCATTCATTTGGCGAACGTGAAATCCATCATCCATAAGCTTGGAGAACACTATAAGTTCGATATTCGCCAGGAAGAGACAGAAAACCAGGACCATCTGACCCTAACCTAGGCCGGAAGGTAATCAACCAGAATCGATCGTCCACACGGGATTTGGCGAAAAAAGCTGAGACATCGTATAGCGAATCAAGAAGCAGAACAATCTGAATATATACAAAAAGTAGAAGAGCCAAAACCAGAGCCCGGAATCTGTGCATTGGAATGTGCAGAAGCCAGATGCATGCTTATCCGGTACCAGAATTCTAGACTGTAACTGTTGGCAAGGATGTGAGTGACCATTAGAAGTCGGTTGAGGTGGAAAAGTTTGCACTGGTTATTGGGTATTAAAAAGGTTTTTTTTTCATGAAAATTTACCATTACAATCAAATTGTTATGCTTTTTTTCTAAAGGAATGTAATTGTTACAATACCTAACTCCTCCCGAAGCTTTTGTCGTGATGTTTCGAGTACTTCTGGTGTTCATCGCTTCCAGCTTATTCTCTGGTAATTTCAGTATGAAAATATGAAAAACACATTCTACTTTTGCGAAACACCATTAAAGATAGCCTGATGAACGACTTTTGCTATAAACGTCAAGCGGAGAACACGTGTTTTTCACAAGCGGCTTAAATCTCAAGATTCTCAATAAATCGAATACGGATAAAGTGGCTTCTACGATTATAGTTAAACACATTCAATAGTACTTGAAATATAAACAGCGGTAAACTATGGCGGATCCTAATGATCCAGGAGGAGGTAAATTGACCAGAGGAGCTAACACCCCACATCTGATTTACGAATACGTAGAAAGCGACGCTGCACCTTTCAGAGTAATAGTAGAGTTACTAGACTCAGAAAATGGAACGAAAACGATCAATAAACTATCGCTCGGAAAGATATTATCAAAAATACCAGCATATTGCCAGAACATTTTGAATTTAAAACCACTTGGACGTAATAAACTTTTGGTTCTCCTGAGATCCGGAGTAATTGCCAACAAAATGCAAGCAGATAAAACACTACATAACCAGAACTATAAGGCATACATCCCTAAACACTTCATCGCTATCTCTGGCGTAGTAGCAGGAGTTCCTGTGGACATGACTACAGAAGAAATACTAGACAATTTTAAAAGTACAGTACCTATTCTAGGAGTAACGCGACTACACAGATATATCGATGGAATAAAGACCCCAGCAACACGAATCGGTGTCACATTTAGAAGCAATAAGTTACCGACTGAAGTTAGAATTTTTTGCTGCAATAACTATGTTAAACCGTTCATAAGCAAGGCTACATTCTGCACTAAGTGCCTGAGATATAACCACAACTCTACCAACTGTAGATCACGACAGCGATGCGGATTGTGTGCGAAATTCCACGAAGGAGACAACTACAACCAATGCGAGAATACTGTGAAATGCCTACATTGTCGAGCGGAAGGACACCAGACTGGAGATTACAAATGTCCAGAAAGAACGCGGCAGAACAATCTTAAAATCATAATGGCGAAAACAAATTTAACAGTTGTGGAAGCGCGAGAGCAATTCCCAATCTACACACAGAACCAATACAATTTACTTGAAAACTACGAAGAACATCCCACATTGACAGAGACTTATGCTGATAAAGTCAAAAGCAATACCACCCAAACTTCGATCACAAAACACAAAGCGAGGATCAGAGGACAATAACAGAGGAAACATGACGCAGACTCATACAGACAAAAAGCGAAAAACTACACAGGAAGCTGCAACTAATGGAGTAGCACTATTCAACAGATATAAAGTCGACGAAAAAGAAAAGCAAGCATGGAAGAGAGACATGAAAGCAACACAAAATTAAAAAGTAATAGAAAACCGGACAGTGTCAGGTCGTATGAAGTACGTAGAAGAACACCAAGATACTTCGGACGACGAGGACCAAGACCTGGAGTACCAAGATAACAGAAAATCAATATTGTCAACATCTCTGAGACCACTAGAAGAGGGAATTTATGAAGAACAGGTAAGCCAGTCAGGTGTCACTAACAAAATTAGATATAATTATCCTAAATCCTACTAACTCGCACAAGAAAAACAAAATGACTACAAAAATACTTCAATGCAACACACAAAGTATCAGAAAAAACAGAGATGAATTGAATAGAATTTTATTAAAAGATGACTACAAAATCGGACTTATCTCGGAATGTTGGACCAAGAAAGAGCTAGAAACCTCACAATACAACATACCATACTTTAACAATTATTATTGTTCGAGAAAAGATGGCTACGGTGGAGCCATGGTACTAATCCATAACTCTTTGGAAAGTACAAATCTCAAAATCAAAAGCACCGGAAATATTCAGTGTGTGGGAAGAATAATCTTGCCCCTACAATTAGCAATCGTCTCAATCTACGTGTCACCAAACACACCGCTAGGCGAATTCAAAATTCACATCAACGAAATTATTAATACGGTCAAACCATACAACAAATTCTACTCAGAACATCAACATGGGCCTACCGAGTACGACATACTACCAGTTGAGCGATGGAACAAAATACTTAGCAGACGAACGAAATCAACAGCCCCTGGACCTGACGGAATCACATACAAAATACTGCGAGATCTGAAGGGAGACATAGCCGATAATATCAGGCGGGATCTAAACAAAATGTGGAGAAACGGAAGAATAGATAACGAACTAAAGAAAATCAAAGTAATTGCAGTTCCCAAACCTGGGAAAGACCCAGAAGTCGTTGCTAATCTAAGACCAATAGCAATGATCAACTGCGTATTAAAAATACTTAATGCAGCAGTTCTAGAAGAATTGGAAAAATTTCTCACCAGAAAAAACATACTCCCTGAGAATACCTTTGGCTTTAGAAAACACAGATCAACAGTGTTTTGTACCAATTTTGTTATAAATAAAATAATGGAAATCAATCGAAAAAAAATGACAGCAGCAATCATCTTCCTGGATTTATCCAATGCATACAACACAGTAAACATCAGAACATTGGAAAGGATACTACAAAAATATTACACACCACGTGAAATTATGATTTGGATTACATCATTCCTATCGGAGAGAAAAATCCAAATGCAAGTAGGAGCAGAAATAGTATCACGAACTGTAAGTAACGGCCTGCCACAAGGGGATGTAATGTCCCCTACGTTATTCAACGTATACACTACACCACTACACGAAATACAAGCTAATGGCAGTGATAGTAGAAGGAGAAACGCAGGAAATAGTCGAAGATAGAACACAAAGATAATTAAACGAATTCATGAAGAAGGCAACAGATCTCAACTTGAAAATAAACCCTAGTAAGAGCAAAGCGATGCTGATGAAAATGAATAAGAAAACACTAAAACTGACACTAGATGGCGAGCCACTAGAAACAGTTAACACACATAAGTACCTGGGAATACATTTTGATAGAGGATTACGATTTGGAGCACATATACGAGAAATGAAACGAAGCATAATGGAACGAATGAATATGATAAAAGTGATAGCTGGCAAACTTAAGGACCCATTTATAACGGGATAGTTAGAGGATATCTAGACTATGGGGCATCGATATACAACAACGCAAGTAAATCAAATCTAGAGACACTGATGGTTGCAAACAATGCTTGCCTGAGGAAGGTGACTGGATGCTCCAAAACTACGCCAATCAACACATTACATGCAATAGCAAGCCAAAAACCACTGAACTATAGAAGAGAACTCATCACTGGCAAGGAACTAATCAAACATGCACAATATAACACACCGGTATACAAACAAATGAGGCAAATAGATGAAACGACAGCTGAGTCCTCCGAACAAACTAATTTAGAGAAGACATACTGGTGCTATAAATCCTTGGTGGATAACATGTCACAGACAACAACAGTACAGACAAAATCTATAATAACGATTAACACAGATCTGGGGAGCTTGTGGTCTAAAGCTAACACATCGGTTAGGTTAATGAAACAATTAACACTTAACCTAATCAATGGCAAATATAAAGATCATCGCCAAATCTTCACAGATGCTTCTAGGATGGACGATACATGTGGCATTGGAATATACGACGAAAAAAGTAATACTAGAATTAGCCTGCGACTTGAAAATCCGGTTTGCTCAATGTCAGCTGAGATTGAGGCAATATATGTAGCCCTACAACACATCGAAAGGAATCACATCAATAATGCAGTAATTCTGACTGATTCGAAAGCAGGATGCGAATTCATCCTCAATCAAATAACTAGCATGGAAAGAGATGAAGTTATTCACGAAATCATCACAAAGGCGGCAAGAACAAATACCTGCATCCAATGGATACCGGGACATGTCAACATTATCTGGAATGAGCTAGCGGATAAATTAGCCAGAAACGGTTTAAGGAAAGTTGAACTGTCGAAGAACAAAATATTCCCACATGACGCTATAAATATAATCGAAAACATAACTACCATTAAAACACAGAACTGGTATGTAAGCTACACACAAGAACTTGGTAAAGGAAGAACATTTTTTAACATCCAAACGGGCATAAACAAAAAATCTTGGTACCACAATCTCTCACTATCCAACACTGAAACACGCACACTGAACAGATTAATTTCAGGACATGATTATTCGCCGTACTGGCTAAGCATAATGAAGGCCAGTGAAAACCGATTCTGCACAACATGTGACAAACCAAACACTTCCGAGCATATAATTTTACAATGTACTAAACACAATTCGCTAAGAAAACAACTGAACCTAGATAACTATAAAACAATACAAGAAGTATTTACAAACAAGAACATGGACCATTTAAGAAATATGATGAAATTACTTAAGGAAATTAACATTCAAGTGTAGTCATCAACAGCAATTTTAAACTAAAGCGAGAAACATTACAGTAGGTCGAAATGTGACAAAAACTGACTGGCGATATAGCGTACCGCTGTGCCAAAACAAAAGTGTGTTATGACAAAACGTCAACACACTCCCAGAACGAAGAAGAAGAAGAAGCCTGATGAACAAAATTCTTTCAATAAACTCCGTTCCTGGCCGCATTCATTCGATTCCGCGAAAATCCAAGGCTTGCTCCACTTGGACCAACCACCTTGCTCGCTGCACTCCTCTTCGTCGTGTACCAACCGAATTTCCAGCGAACGTTAGTTTTGCAGGGTAGTTATCCGGCTTTCGTGCAACATGTCCTGTCCAACGTATCCCTCCGGTATTGACCGCCTTTGAGATACCGGAATCGCCAGCGAGTTGCTCCAGCTCGTGATTTATCCTTCGACGCCGACTCTTTTGTAGATACCACATCCTCATCCTTTCATTCCTCCGACAGCTGTTCAGTATCCCAAATCTTAAAAATCAGTCGATGCAGGCACTCGGCCAACTTATCCGGGTTCCTCTAGATACGCTCCGCTCCAACACCATCTTTGCCGGCCGATCTGCTGTTTTTCAACCGCTTGATGGCATCTTTAGCTTTGCCTATCGCTGAGAGTGGCACGTCGTCGTCCTCTGCTCCATTAATGGTGTCATTTCTATCACCGTCTTGGTCCTCTTGCTGTACGTCATTCAAGTGTTCATCGAAGAACTGCTTCCGCCTTTCGGTCACCTCACGATCGTTCACCAGAATACTCCTTTTCTTATCTCTGCACATTGCGGCTCGCGGTTATAGTTCCACGAACTCCTCCTCTTCCTGAAGGCACTTCTTTTGCAGGAATAGTTGGTTTTGCTGTCTTCTTTTTTGTCTATATCGTCCCACGTTCTGGCGGGTAGCTCGACAAAACATTAGTGGTACTCCTTAGTTCTTCTTGACTGCATGCCCTCACGAATCGGTGCTCGGTGACCGCCGATGTCATGCATGCCTAGTGTGTGTCCACTGATAGCAGTCAAACAGTCTCAGACCAGCAGCGGGAGCGTGCCTAGGGCGTGGTGGGGTATGGCACACGGGGCCGTCGACTCCCCATAAAAGTCTCGGTACCCGCAAGCAGCTTCGACGGAGCGAATTGGGCTGCTCCCATCACTAGAATGCACTAACCCGGCAGGCACCTGCACCGAGCTCCAACACCTTCCGACACTCATCGTCGAACAACCCATTCCGTCGGTTTCGTTGCACATGCCCAGGTCGTTCTCCACTATGCTGTTGATGGCTGTTTTCACGGTGCTCCAACAGTTCTCAAGAGGAGTTTCAACGAACTCGCCCTCTTCCGGCAGCGATGCTTCGAGCGAATGTGTATAGTTTTCAGCGACGTCGTTTTGTCTCAGTTGTGCGAGATTGTACCGTGGCGGTCATCGGTATCGAGTGTTGTTCACAATGGAGAGTTTTGGGCGCATATTCACCATCACCAGGTCAGGTAGTGGTCCGAATCGAAGTTGATCGAGGCGATTCTGATGTCGGTTATGTTCGAGAAGTGCCGAGCATCTATCAATACGTGGTCGATTTGCGATTCTGTCCGATTTGATGACCTCCAGGTGTACCGAGGTGAGAGGTTGCGTTGAGAAAAAGGTACTACGGTGACGAAGTCGATGAGTCTTAGGCCATTTTCGTTGGTCAGCTGGGTCACGCTCGCTTTCCAATTACCGGTTAACTCTATAGTCACTGTATACTTTACTAGTCTGGCGGACTGGATTTCGGGAACCAGTGTGAACTGTCAAAACGGGAACCAGTCGATAGTGCGTCGATTTTCGCATTTGAAGTATTGTAATCGTGCCGTAAAAAGATACAGAATAAATTAGACTCAATAATTGGACTTTATGTGACAATTGCTATTTTTTTGAGAATAGTTAATATAATGAATTAATGATATCACAATAATGTTAAATTTATACATGTGAGAAAATCACAAGGAATATTTTCTTTCGTCGCATCAATAACGTGCTCTTTTTATAATTAATTGTTTATTGATAACATTATACTGCCATAGATTTGCTGTCCGTCGCTTTTCACGCTGTACTATTGTACGGGAAATGCTATATCGAAACAAAATGTTTTTTTTTAGAATTTTCTCTTTCAACGAATAAATGAATTATCAGGTAACTCGCAAAAATTTAGCCATTTTCCTCTAATCTCCGCATTCTTTGGAAACCGGAGTAAACTTGTTTGTTTCTTTGTCCTTCGCCAATTGCTGTTACATTTGTTATAAACGCACTTCATTTTCACATCGAATGTTTACTTTCAAAGAAGTCATATACAACATGAATTATATCCAGTGGTGTCAGGATTTTAATGTGAAAAAGTAGGTTGCCAGTTGCATGGTTCCCCACTCCGCCAGACTAGTAAAATACAGTGACTATAGTTAACTCCTTCTCCTGGTCGACTTGAGCGTTGCAACTACAATGATGATCTTGATGTCATGTGAGGTGAGGGTGCACATTGATTATGCCGACCTTGAAGAGCTGGCCTTTAATCTTCAACCGACGCATTCGGGGAATGATCAGCCACCGCTTATTCTGCATCTCGCCCACTACGATGAAAGGTGTACCCAGCTCATGTGGTTTGCCGCAGCTCTGGTAGATGATATGAACATCCCGGAATGTACATACCATAGCTCGCAAGGCCCGCAACCAACTCTACTGTCTCACAGGAGGACCAATGTGGTACCGCTGTTTCAAGTCCCAAATACCACCAGGACTTTTGGCTTTGGTGTTTAGAGTCCTGGCCTGGGTGCCCTAACAAGACAGCCGCTTCTAACATGAAGAACAGACGCTGTTTCGGGCCGCCTCTAGTATGGTGGTCAGACGCACCAATTAGCTCTCGAAAGGAGCTCCACTTCCCTGTCAGCATACTACTGGTTGCTTAAACCTAATGTGAGCTTTTATCTTACTGTGTTTTCCAATTGATTTCTGCGATTTTTTTTCGGTAGTACAAACAGATGATTTTTTACATGAACAGACAAATTTGTTCCTCAATACTATAAAAATGAAATCATAACAGCTTAACAATTCAAAACACAGCTCACATCACAACTCCGAACCGTTTGAATGAAATTATTTGTGTTTACATTTTCGATAATCTGACATTATAATATGTCAAATTCATACAGTGTTGTCAGATTTGTGCACTAGTAGCCCCAAACTTTTGCCGCACATACTTACTCTATTTCATGGCGTCATGAATTTTAAATGATATTTCTTTAGTCTCGTTAAGTAGCATTGAATTTCAATTGCAATGCATTGCGAGTGATGAGAGAAATGTTATCATATTATCCGCTATATAGCCATTGTATCTAGCGTGGGATCTAAGTATAAATACCAGGTTAACCAGTTACCGTGAAGATAGGGCAAATGACTCAATTTATGTTAAAATTCATTGATGCTATTTGTTTTTGGTTGATTATCTCATTCATTTGCATGATTACAGGGTACATAAATTGCGTGAAATATAGAAAAGAAAATGATTTGTCTCCGAAAATATAGTTCTTTCAACCGCGTTAAACATACAGCACAGCGTTTCCAAATAATCCCTTGAGACAACTTTACAGTCGTGTTCAGCTTGACCTTTTAACTATATGTACATCTCCGGTTGCTAGCAGCGTCTGCATACAGCAAAATGGGTAGTGCCAAGATAAGTAAATTCATGCGTGACTTCAAATTTTACAGATTTGTTGTTGCAAAACAGCTACCGCCTTCAGATGTTAAATAACAGCAAACACTCCCTTCGTGTTCCAGACGAACATCGTTTCGGCAAAAAAACGCTATTGTAGCCACGGTGGGTTGGTCACCTAGAGAAAAGTTATTTGCATACATCTCATATGTAAATCTCGGGACAAAGCAAAAATTATGCGCAATAGTTGCCACCTTCGTTACGCTTAATGTTTGTTTCAAATATATGGCAATCGTTATCATTTAACATGATGGGGTAGATCAAAAAGCGAACGCTGCAAGGTAGAGAGCCTTCAAAACCGTTGGCAGGGTCAACGGCCATCTTTCATCCCACATTCTAACCGAGTCGGGCCATCTGCGCAGGGCATCGCCCCCCTGCAATAATCGACTAAAGCCATGTGATCGGATCGAAAACTCAGACTGCATCAATTATGTGTGTCCGACTTCACGCAAAAGTTGGAATGCGATTCACGCTCCCCTGTTGAAATTGGCTACGCATTGCGTCATCCCCACCAGCAGCGGACCCTGAATAGCATTATTTCGTGTTGTTTCATTTTGAACCTCTGTTGATTTACCTGTTCAGCAAGCGCTACAACGTGTCAAGTGTACGAAACGTGTCCCAACGGAACGATGAAAATCATGTTAATTATCGATGAAGCACTTGAACTTTTCGCTTTTTTCGACGTGTGAATGCAGACAGAAAAGCCGCTGTTGTGTGCTATGTGAATAGGAGTTCCAATATTTTTTAAATATGTTACAGTACTGTATACAGCATTGATAACATAAAAATTGTAAACATGTACACCCTTTACGCTATCCCAGCAAGTTATTGAATCCTGTTAAGTGGTTTGTTAATCTCCCATTAAATAATAAGACTATGATTTTATCGTATCTTACGCTTATTATTATACTCTGCAAAAACTCATCACATCGATTGTGCAGCTTCAAGTGGGCTCCGAAGACAAGTGGCAACTCGATCAATAACGGTCAGCATACTTCCAGAACAACAAAAGCATTTTTTTGCTTCAAAACCCCCCGGTGAAGTGGAGGTTAAAGTTAATCTGACCCAGATGGTCGCCCTAGATGAACTTATGGTACACAATGGAACCTGTGCTACGGTCAGTCGAGTAAGTAGCGAGCTGTGGATTTCAGTCCGGTCCAATAACAGGTTACCGGTGCCAAGGGTGAAAGGATGATGCATTGGAATCTGAAACCGCGCGAATGTCGTAGGTCTTCGGGTCTGTCGAGCGCGTGATAGAGGATGTCGAAAGTCAACTAACCGGTATTCAACGAACGTCACTTCGTCGTCGTAACCGGGACTTGCCAGTGCATATCGCAGCCATGGCATCGCAACCAGCATCACAGTCGAAGCAGCCAGCAGAATTGCCAATTTGGACCTGTGCACATTGTACTCAATTATTTTTTTTGCTGTTATTGTAGTACTTTTTTAAGTAGCACAAAGGTCACACGATCGATTATCTTCGTGGTGTCAAGCGAGGTGCAACCTGTTAGATGCTTTCCCATTTTCGAGGTGACCTTTATCAAATTGGTATAGCTGGACTTCATTATGGCTATTTTTTATAAAGCAACTCAGGATTTCGTGATGTTTATGTGACATATTATTGCTGCATTTCTATGAATTTTTATTATGGCGTTCATAAGATGAAAAATTGAATGAATTTTTCGTTTATTGAAGATTGGTAGTACCAGTATTATTTGACATTCATGAATAGGTTTCGATATCAAATACAGATAGGTACAATACCAACATAAAAACCAACAGAATAATGATTGTCATGGAAAAAAATCAAGAGCCCATCATCCCGGTTTAGTACCAATGAAAGCAAGGCCTTGGGGCTACATTCCGATTCGGAACACGGCCTTTTGTTTATTATACACAGACTTCGCAGCCAACTGTTAAGTGTACAGGACAACTGCGGGGCTAGCGCTACGATTCTATTGACACTGACAGTCTCTCCCGAGCCGAGACACGAACCTACGATGACTGGTTTGTTAGGCCAGCATCGTACCTCGAGACCAACTGGTAGGGTACAATCAAGTACCAATATTGCGTAAAGCATTGCATAAAGCAAAGTATTGAGGAACGTGTGTCTACGTACATCTTGCATCTGATATCATTGGAATTGTTGTGCAGGAGAATATAGACCTATTTTGTTTTTACTGAATGCAAAGGTATAATTTTTCAAGCTATCTTTTTCTTTGTTTTACATGATTCCAACAATAAAACGCTTCAGTAAGATTGCATATTAAACACCGTTGATTATTTTCCCGTTTTTAAAAAGAATTAATGAAAGCTTTTCCAAGATCATAAAAAACCAATGCTGTGATCTTGCCAGTGGATGGAAATGTATTTTTTTTTTCAGAAGCACTTCAGGTGTAAAGTGATGGATGCAAGTTTCGTCCATGGTTATGAATCTGACCAAACATTCAGATTTATGGTTATGAAATACAACAAAACATTCAATTGGAAAAACACGGCATTTTGCTGGATTGTATTTCAAAATTTTTCGTCCACTAGCTCGCACACTTTTAGTCGACGATTATTCAATATCAAAGCAAAACCCAAATGCGACATTTCCATTGTATGTTCTGTTTATTCGATACAGACCAATGCTGATATAAGTCAGCATTCGAACTTCGAAAATTTGAAATTGCGAAATTCTTCGAAGATTACAACCAATCTTTTTGAATTTTCGATTCCTAGCGCTCTTTCAGATACCCTAGATTTTCATCCTGCCCCTCTCTTTGAAGAAATATTTCACGCGTATCGTCACCGGTCACGCAATAAAATTTACTGAATATTTAAACAAACAATCTCCATCGTTCCTTTGGTTAAACGAAAGTAAAATCAACAAATATTATTAGAACGAAACGCCAAAATTGATTCCGCAACCGCATGTGAATCCGCGTGCCCAAACCTGTGCATAAACTGTCTAAAGCAGCCATGGCTTGACAGGGTCTGTGTCAGGTGTATGTTAACTTCGCCGTGGCGCCTCTCGATCCATCCGGCTATCGCCGGGATGAGTCGATGTGTCCGGCTATCTTTGGAAGAGTTGGACCATTCCCGCTGCCACCTGGCCATCGAAGTTGATCTTCTGGTGTTACGTATACCTTTTGTGTCACGTTGGTCGCAGCACTCTACATCCTCTTTGACGATGATGCTGATAGGCATCATACCAGTTAGGACGCATCCGCATGCCTCGTATACATTAATCTGTAGTTTCCAATTTATCACGGTAACTACAAGTACCCGACGCTTTTAACCGCACAACAAGTAGCTTGCGCCTGCTGCAATATAACGCCGAACTATTTGACAGCGTGCGTGAAAGTGCCGCTATAGTCGTACAAGCTTTACTACAAGCGTTGTCGACTTGGCACCCAAACGCGCGTGACGTCGACCATCACTCCCAAGAGCTTCAAGGATTGCTTGGAGACAATAGTGCAACCACCAGCACTAATTGACGCTTCTCGTTTCGATTTGCGGTTATTCACTACGATGATCTCCGCCTTAGGCTACGCTAAGTTCATTTTTCTGGAGCGCACTACACGTATGGATAGCGCGGTTTTCAATCAGCCTCGCTAGTTGACTCGCCGAAGACTTCTAGACTGTCGCCCGACAAGCCCACAATCACCGGTCCAGGTGGGAGCTTAAGTTTCAACACACCGTCATACATGGTATTCCACAACACCGGACTCAGGATGGAACCTTGCGGTACACGTTCGGTAATTGAGACGGATTTCTGACATTTGTGTGTGTGTTGTAAACCAGCACCGATTTTGGAAGTAATTTTCTTAGATCTTGAACAGTGGTACCAACACCCTAAGACTCCGAAGCGCATAGGTTATAGAGTTCCAACTGGCGCTTTCGAACGCGTTTTTCACGTCTAGCGTGACGATTGCTCATCTGCGAATGCCCCTTCTTCTACGCTGGAGCGCTATCTAGGCCGTCTTGGTGACGGGGAGAATAGCATCTGGTCTATTTACCGATGGGTCACCTGGTGGTTTCCGTCTAAGCATTTCTGCATGCCCGCCCTGAACAACCCTGCCAGGTTCGGGATTTTCGTCTGATCCCGGTGTCTTACTCACCTCCAGGTAGTTTGCGATCTCAATGAGTTTATCGTCCGTTACCCTTACCGCCTCCTCGACCCCTGTGCGGCTGCCATCACCTACTGTTTGTGGTGACTCAACAGCCGAAAGCTAAAGATTTGGCTCGTGGCGTGGGAAGTGTCCCTCAATGATTCATCGCTGGTGATTGCTCTGCCGAGCTGACGTACCTCTGGTCGCTGCCGTTACAATCCTGTAGGCGGTATCCTTCGGATTCGTATTGGCACTGTCGCATAGTCTATCGGAACAGGCGCTCTTAAGTGTTACCTTAGCGGATACCACATCAATACTCACGCGTTGCATCCTCCGTCTCGCACAAGAGTACGCACTGCGAAGGCTCGCTGTCGCGTCGGTCCGCTATCGCGTCAGTCCACGAGTACTCCGGTGGCCTTCCGTTTCTAGACTGACAAGACCTAAGCATGGAGTTGTTGCACACCCGCGATAGTGTAGCAGAAATGTAATTCCTCCGATCCTAGCTCACGACAATTTGCCATGTGCGAAGCTTACTGAACAATTCCGATCGAAATGTGGCAACTTTAATATTTTTTGTTAATTTTCATTTTCAATTTGACTAAAACTCCGCACAGATGGAGTTTGACAGATAGTGGTAATTTTGTTTACTTTCGGAAGATGCAGTTTGATTCTCAGTTCATTTCAATTGTGGCCAAAATGAACTTTGAAAAAAGGGTTAAAATTAAAAGCTTATTTGAAACGCATGAAATAATGTCGTACCAGAAAAAACACTTTAATCGGGATTAAATCTCCGAAGTTGTATTGTATATCTTGACCACAGCGTCAGCGCCAACCTCTTTCAGCAACACTGATTCGATATTGAGGAGAGGTTTGGCAAACGGCTGGGCAGTGCGTACTAGCAGTGCACCCGTGCTAGTTGGCATAAAATAGATCCCAAGGTAGTCCAAGGCATAATGCCACATCCCTACCTCCACGTAGTACCGACTGGAGTACGAGCAACCAAGGGAAGATCGGTGAACCGGAGAAAACTTGGTATAACTTCGTATACTGACAGGGAAGGGGTAGTTGTTCTCCTCGGATAGCACTTTGTCTGAGCGTCTGTTCCTCAGGATAGGGGCGACTCATACAGCGACTGATCCGAAGCGGACAGTTGAACTATGAAATGCGGTGCCTTTCCAGCTATACCCAAGGCGGCAGCCCCGTCGCGAGACTAGGCATCGAAGTCCTAGTTAGCAGCATGCTGAAATAAACCTACTACGAACAATCAAGAATTGAAAACGAAACAGAACACTGAAACGAACCGGGCACGGACCTAGCCGACGAAATAAGGACGACGAGTAGAAGCTCGGTACATGTAACAGTAGATCGCTAAACGCCCCGGGTGCGGACCGGATTCTGCTGGATCAGCTAGAACGCCGCCACTGTGAAATGATTCAACCAAATCCAAAATGTTCGATCGAAATCGTTTCCCTATGTTGCTTCGACTTGCCTTGCACTACTGTGATGAATTATTCGACGATTGCTGTGACGAATAAAGGCACACTTCTACCTAACTCGATCCGCAGATAAGATGATTGCTGTCAGATGCGCGTTCATTTATAACAATGAATGGATTCGATACCCAGGCTTCATACGACTCGCGTGAACCCGATCATTCGTGTAGAATAGATAAAAAAACGCTAACAAACAACAACAAGGAAGACGCTGTACCATATGATGATGCAAAATATCAATACTCAACCAAAATCCGGTTACATGAATTCAGGCTTAGCTGTACTATTCCTCTAAGTAACGTAATCCTTCATCGTCATCCCAACAAAGCATGCTGTTTGGAAAGGTAATTAAAAAGTGATCAAGACGTTTCGACACTTTCAGGAAGGCACATCAATACGATCCCGGCAAAATAATATACATTCAATCAACCCGTAATGATTTACGTATAATCTGGCATGAGGTTTTCATGGAAACGGATCTGCCCGTGCTGTGTGCGGTAGTATTTAACAGGTGAGCTGCTAAAGCACAGCGTCGTGCACGTGAGTTTCCACATGGAGCAGCTGTATCCGGGTCATAAACGGAGTGACTGTTACCCGACGGCTCGGAGCTTCTTCACGAACCGAAACATTCGAATCGCGATTCTCCCAAATTCACCTTCAATGGTTAGGTGAAATTAGATGCTATGGCAGCACGCAGATAATGGCAACGCGAGTTGACCGGTGTCTTTATTTTACGATTCTAAGATTTTGTTCGAGATAGAAGATTAACCCATTACAGGTGGCAGCCGCTAGTGCGCTCGACAGTAAATACAAATCATCAATCCGTTACAGCGAATTTTGGATTTTTTTTATCATTTTACTATTCAAGTGTTCTATAGAAATTGCACACTCTTGCAGAAGGATGAAAAAACCGGTTTTTCGTCGGCAAACTAGCCACCTCAGCTCGCACGAATCAACTAATCTGCATACAGGTGAACTTGAGCCGCGAAAAAGATACCTGCCTATGTTATAGCACACGGAGGAGGAGACTCAGGGTATCTCTTCGTTTGAATTAAAATTCAAGGTCCTCCATAGTAGTAATTTATACACGGCGTCGCGCGTAAAGATTTATTTTTTAGCCATCTTCGCGTGCTGCCTGCCCCCTGCTCTGTGATGCTCCTGTCTGCAGGTGATCATCTGCTAGCTAGCGCAGCGCTCGAGTCGATCGTTGCGTGTCGAACCGCCAACCAGCCGAAGGCGCAGCGCATCTATTGTGTGCGTGAACGTAAGGTTTTACATCCATCCGAGCCGACATCGAGCCACTGTAACTGTCAAAATGCATCTTGATTTCAATGTCAGATTGTTCATTTATACCGTTTATATTGGTCTGTTGGTTCAGCATGTTGAATGTGCCCCTAGACCGCTAGTCGCAGCATATCGTAGGTAAATGATAGTGTATATGTGATGGAAATTTGATTAATTAATCTGATGTTCCAACAACAAATGATAGTGAGTAGGTCAAGTCGCTGATTTAGTAATAAAGAACATTACTTGTTTTAGTTAGCCTTCCGCTAAATAAAGATTTTCTACGCATATTTTGCTTCAAAAAGTTTGGTGGTGGCATTTAGTTGATGACCTACAAGCAAATCCATCATCTATACGGGTGGACTGCGTAAATATCATACATCATAGTATTATGGTAGCACTAGCAGCTAAAAATGTGATGGGAAGTATGTAAATTCCTAATATTCAGCTTGAAAATGTCAGATAAAGTGATTCAGAAACCGTTATACTAACATGAAAATAATTTTACGGCTTTCCCTCTAGTGAGGCACACATTAAATAGTGGTATAGGAATCGATCAGGACTTTATGGCATAAATAGTTGTCGATACTTACGTGATGCGCATTTTTCTGGCACCGGCAGTGATAGAAATCGACCCGGCTTTTGCTGTGGCTGGTTCGATTTGACTTCGTTGATGGCAGGCTTTGGTTCAGCTAGGCAGATGGCGATTAGTGACGCCAGCACTAACGCTAGTAACTTCATCTGACAATGGAAGAGAGAGCAAAGGTATAAAATTAGACTTCGGTTTGAAGGTTTTATCAACAAAACACAGCATTATTTTTAGATTTGTGGTTACTGTATTTCACTACCAGTTAATTTTTTTCGTATGAGGTAGTCGAAAATGAGGGACAATTTTAGATAGGATTGATGGGGTGTTGTACCAATCATCTCTAATGTCAATGCAAATTTCAACACCAAGTTCTGTTAAAAATGCACATCACTTAGTGCTTTGTGCCGCCAAACTGTCCAAATTTGATTTTTTTAAAACCGAAAAAGCACTTGGCAGAGTTGACAATAAAATTTTCGATTTAACTGGAAAAAGGCTGAAAAAAAACTGGATTCCAAATAAATTTTTAAAAAAAGCAAAAAAATGATTGTGAGAGAGCTTTTCTGTTATGGGGACTGAATCCTGTGTCAGTTTTGAATACAGCAACTGAAGAGATAACTCTTCGCAAAAAATTACTCATTCTAATCAGGACTGTTATGTTTCGGGCTTAAAAGTGTCCTCTAACAGCGGCAAAATTTAAAATGACGCAATCAATTTATCTCAAAATTAAAAAAAAAAGAGCTTTTTCATTTACTTTTATCTTTAACAAAAGTATTGACGCAACATTTTCTTCCGTTAGATCAGTGAAGTTTAAATTTCAATTTTTTCTGACTTCGCTATCTTTTGCTATCTAATTCTTCTAACAATTTTTCAACTGCTACGCAACAGAAAATAAATAGCAATTTTTTTCATGGTGTGGTAAAATCTATTTGTTTGGTTTTATCTCAACCATGTCATGCAGTCTTTAATTTGACCGTGTTTCGTGCGAGAAGAACACTGAAAATGCTGTTAAGAATTGTCAAAATAATTTATCAATCTACAAAATTTACATTTTGAAAATATTTCCGGAAACTAATCAGAGCTTGAGTGAATGAAAACAGGATAAATCTGGCAAATATCTGAAAAAACTGGAAGATTTTGGGAATAAACTGTTTGACTGGATCACTTGAAAAAAACTGGAGGAATCCAGTTTAAACTGGAACAATAGCAACCCTGGCACTTGGGATGCATGAATTGCGAGATGGCAGAATATTAAAATTCGACATTTCTTCTCTACAGTATTACGCGACGCTTTTTGTTTTTTTTTCTTTAACTTCCAAAGGTGATCAACATCATTAAGTTAAATACAAAAAACCCATGTCCTTGGGACGACAGGTCAAATATAACACAGATTTATCTATGAGGAAACACATGAATCTCATTTCATAACTGATGGTGAAAAATATCCCGTGGACAAGTTTGTGTGAGCGCAAATAACTTTAAATTAAAAATTTGATTAATAAATATTGATAAAATGTAGCTTTGTTGGGAAAATTTTGTTGAGAAGAGTGAAAAAAACGATAATATCTAAGCTGATACCCAATAGAAGCAAATTCCGTGCGAGTACGAGAACATTCACTAATGTAAATAATATATCGGGCAATGCAGCTAGACTGCTATCGACAGAAAGTTGAGGTTGACGACTTTGGCAACATTGTGCTTTATAAATCATAGAAATGAAGTAAAGATCTGTTAGTTGCTATTCCATACGAATACGAAATTAAGCTATTTGAAATACATTGGTCGAATTGAATTTCATTAAAAACAATTCTTTACTTTATTTCTATGATCATTTTACTCATAGTAGCATACTTATTGTAGCGGTCCTCTAACATTTCAAGGCCAGTGTTGTATACGCAAAAGATGAATGGTGTGAAATCACATCAGTATTGTGCGAAATTAGCGCAACTTTTGATTGCCTGGATAACGAATGCATGTTGGATATAACGCAATTGATGCTCTGGAATATTTTCAATGTATTAACTTGCTCCGAAACATTACACTTATCAATTATTAACCAGAGTTCATAATGATTTGTACTGGTATTGGTAATGTTTTTCAAAAGGCTGCAAACGTTGAAACAGTGCAACCAGCAATTAATACTGATGATTTTGATACTGACTAGATTAATGAAAATATTAACTGGTCGATTCACTTCCATGTAATCAGTCTTTTAAAAACATCATAGAATTAATAACAATTTACAAGACATTAAGTTTGTTCGAAACATTTTGTATGTAATCATGACTCTGGTTTTATTCACATGCATTCGGTTCCATGTTACTGACATCAGCGTCAATAAATGCTGTGACAAAAAGGCTCGCTATCCTTTTCCTTTTCATTCGTGTGGAGTTGCTCATCAGAGAGCCACATTTTTAACCGGAAAGCAGAATATAGTCGCTCGGAGTTGAATTTTAGGTGGAGAACCAGTTTGTACTGGAATTACTTCTAATTATCGGTCGTATCACGAGCAAAATGATCGAGGGCTTTGTCATGGTGAAAGAGCATTCTTTTCTTCGCCAAATACAGCCATTTTGCTTTGATATCAGCGACCAATCGGTTCTCTGATATACAATAATAATATTCATTGATTGTTTTACTAGTAGGTATATAGTCGATGATGTGTTTTGGTTGCTTGTGGATTGGTCTTTGGCTGCAGCTTCAAAGTTTGTGTTTTATCAGTCATTTAAAGACTACCTGAAGGTTAGTTTACATCAGTCTTCAAGACTAGCTGTTCAAGACTAGCTGTTTTTTTAAATTTAACATTTGTTTTTGACTTTTTTTTCGTACCACCTGAAATGACAAGGCGAAAAAAGCAACCGCCCGTCACTATGAGGAAAAGAGAGAGCATTATCTTTTTCAGATAATTCGAGTGTTTGCAGCGAAAATGTATCTGATATTTTGCCTGAGTAAGAATCCGAAATGGAAGTTATTGCTTATGAATCTATTCAAAATGTAAAATCCTTTAAAAAGGAGAAAGTTTCAAAAATTTTAATAACAATTTCTTCTGAATTTAATGTTTTCAAAAAAGGAACTTTCAACGTTTGTTTGGCCGTAGAGGCGAGCGCTGTGAGCCGAGTCAATTAAGGGTTGTAATCGTTTTATTCAGTATTAAACTGACAAGATGCACAATTGTTTTACCTCCGACACCAAGAACGCCAAGCCGTTCAAGGTTGTCTTGAAAGGTTTCATCAACGATAAGGACGTTGATGAAATCAAAATTGCTTTGACAGAATTACTTGGCCCCAAGCAATTTATATGAATAAACAAAAATCACGAGGCGAAAACAGTCAGAGAACTGAAATGCTTCTTGATAATTTTTTGATTCATTTTAACCGTACTGAGATTAACAATTCAAATTTTTTTCGAAAAAGCTCATGCTATCTATAATGTGCGGGTAAAATGGGAGTTTTATAGGAAGTTTGGCGGAGGTAAAAAATCACTCAATACCTTATTTGCCAACGTTGTGATCATGGATCAAAATTCTGTAACGTGGACCAAAATTGCCTTTATTGTGGTAACTCTTCTCACAAAAAGGACACATTTTGGCTGTGACAATTGCGACGGGAACCATTGTTATGTCAAATTTTTACCAATGCTCTGTTTGTTCAGCCATTGTTAAGGCAAGATAAGGCTAACAAAATCTTATTTCCCAATCAAAACAAACTTCAAAACATATTGTTAATTCTCCAACTGTGCCAGTTATACCGCCCATTTTTTCTACTTCTGTACAGAACTGACTATCATATGCAGATGTTATAGCACAGAGAACAGACATTCATGTTCATATAAAGAAATTTGAAAATCGTGTGTAAAAATTTGAATCCAAATACATTAATACACTAACGACATCTGTCTTGTGGTGCCCCAGTTGCACTGCATAAATTTCGCTGTATCGATATCTGTGCTTGGTTTTTAAGTGACACGAGCGCCACATAGCGGGAGCATTACCACTAACTGTTAAATCACATACTTAGACATACGTAACACTGGCGATTTTTTTTGGTACTTTTTGCCCCACATCACCCGATACCAACACCAGTATGAACTGCTCGACGAAAATGAACGGAATGAATTTTCTCCATAGCGGCTCTACTCGAGCCCTCAACAAAATCCCTCACGAAACTGGTAAAAAGTTCTTTACAAAATCAATGCTGCATTTTTCGAGTGGGAACGAGACAAATGCAGGGCTGCGCAGGTACACAACCTCCATAAACTACTCAAACAGAGGTTTTTTTTACAGAGGTTGGCACTTTCGAGTAGTTCATTTTGTACCAACAATTTTGGAAGATTTCTTCCTGAGTATGTCATATGTATGTGGTTAAATTACGGTTGCAAGTTTTTACACATCTTTTGAAAATGAGATGAACGTCTGTTCTCTGTGGTTATAGGTAGTTCAAACGTAACGCCAGCAAATCCTGGTAGTTCGAAAATGACGGCAGGTAAACTTTCTTTTTTGCAACAGGCAATGTTCGATCTTATGAACGTCATGTTGCAGGCAAATTCCATATTTGAAGCAATTCAAATTGAGAAAAGTTTTACCCTTAACATCGTTTTAAATTTGAAATTTAACTATGATTGTAAATGATTCAACCAAAATTTTGAATTGGAATACTCGCTCAGCTTTTTATTTTTTTTTTTCACAGTAAATAATGTGCACATTGCTTTTGCGCCGGTGGAAAACGGCAAGCTGTACCTGTTCGTGATGTTTTGGCGAGCTGTGACCTACCCTACATGTCCCTTATATACTTTTTCCTAAAATCCATCCATGCCCCAGTCTAGTCCCGTTCCCCTCCGCCTACACCCAATAAATGACAAGAACGCGTTTGAACCTTAAGCACAGATCCAGCAACTAGACCCCGCACAATGCCTCCGGCCAGGACCCGAGGATTACAAGCCCCTGTCTCAGCTCATGACATCGCGGCTAAGCAGAACATACCTTACATACTGCATATGCATGGCCATTCGAAGATCATCCGACGCCCATTAAATAACAAAACACTGATTGAAAAACCCATGTTAGTTTAGAGTTAGACTTAATTGCAGCTCATAGTCGGCAGCGAGGATAAAAAATTTACTTTTAGTTTGCAAGATACTTTAGAGAGTAAGTTACCAGGTATAATTGACGCCGGTAAACATTAAACTGTATTTGTGCCGTGTCAAATAAATGATATGTGAAGAAAAAAAAATGTGCACATTAGAGTTAATACTGAAACTTTTCTGAAGCCTAACATTAAATTAAAATATGAATTCAAGGCTCCGACAGTGAAGTTGTAATTGTAATCCATCGCCGAATCAACCATCCTGCTCTTCCGCATTTTGAGAGGAAAGTTATTAAAACTTCACACTCAAAATTGTTTCCCGGGTTTCGGTAGTTTATTACCGAGAACGGCACCACTGAGTGTTCGGTTAAAAAGTTTGACAGTTGTCACATTTTTTCGTAAATCTCGGTTCAACCTAACTGAAATTTCGGCACAAAATACTACCGAGAATTCGTGTGTTTGGGAATTGAAGTTCAAACTAAGCTAGGGATTTATTTATTGCCGCAGCATGTTTACCATTCCAATGCAAACGCGAAAACAAAAATTATTTTCAAGGTGATTTGCAAAAACGGAAATCGTTCAATTTTTTATAATCAGCGATTTTAGCGCTAAACTAAAAACTGGAAAACAACTCCCAGTACGGTTATTCGCTTCATGCAAAGTGTAATACCAGACTGGACTAATGCTATTGGTCATATCATGACGGCCGCTTCCAATAGTGGTACGTTATCCTGACTTAGCAAAATTAAAAAGGGCATATGTCACAAAGGATCAAAAAATTAGTCGCAGTGATAAAATATCCAACATGAAAAAAAAATATCGCTAATCACCGATCATGGAATAATTCTCAAAATATTTCCAATGGTAAAATTCTGTCCAACGGTTGTTCTTCAGAATATTATTCTATTTTATCTCCGAATAGTCCTCCATGTTTTTCTTCTGTAAGAGATCCATCAGCGATCGATTTGGTACTGCCAGATCAATATCATGTATGTAGTAAATTGATCACACACAGGCCCGGATTTGACGGGGGGGAGGGGTTGGCAAAGGGGGCAAATGCCCCGGGCCTCCCGATTGAAGGGGCCCCCCCTAGTCCTAGGGCGACCTTTTTTTTTTTTTGCTCGTCACCTTCCAGAACGTTACCTCTAAATGTTCCAAGAAAAGAGGGCCTCACAAACCAATTTGCCCGGGCCCCCAGCTTCTGGCCCTGATCACATGCACCTTCATTTCGAATCAATTTTAAATCCTATGAGCTCTGTTTTTTATCACAAGGCTAATTAGGAAAGGTATAAAACTCAAATTGAGGATAATTTCAATAATAAGTTAAATTGGCAAAACGAAGTGAATATTAATTCCGCTTAGGAAGCATTAGAATATGCAATTATAGATGCCAGAGACTATTCTGTTCTGAAGATCTACGTTAAATATGATTCACTAATAATTGATGAAGACCTTCAGCGTCCTATTTGTTTGAAAAATGTTCAAGGCCACAGGCTAGATTAAAAATAGCACCGAGACCTTGCTTGCGTAAATCAAACTTCAAGTTTTTGCGAAACAACAAGAGGAACGATCATGACGAATCTTAATCTTTCTTAACTACTCCAACCGAGTAAACACATAATTAAAGATATCTACAAACGCGTATTAATTCGTTTCAGCTGAATATTAAAGTAAAAAGGATGTTCATGAATCGATACGATATAGTGATTTTGCTTCACGACAGTGCTAAGCCTCATGTTGCAAATGTAGTGAAAACATATTCAGAAACACTGAAATGGGAAAACAGTCAACACTTTTATTTCGCTTCGTTAGTGTGCGTCACAGTAGGCTTTCGCTCGTTAATATAGACGCTCGTTGGCTCTCGAACAAATAACAGATGGTCAATTGACATTCGCGCATCGAAGAGATGCACACTGTCATTGGTGGGGCGATGTTTGTTTAATTTCTGTCTGCTCAACCCTATTTTGGTTTAGAAATATTATTAATTACTTATGGCTTCTATAACAGATGGTATTGCAGACGGCGAGTCGCCTGGATTTTAGACGACAGCCGAGCTTGTCTTTAGCTGTCACCAGCCAAGTTCCACTAGCGTTCCCTAATACAACATTTGCTCGCCTCGTCAGTGACTGCGGGCGAGGAGAGTTGCTCGCCTCGTCTTCTGTAAGTAATTTCCAAAATCTCCCTAATGTATTTAAACAGCAAGTCTTGCCACCGTCAGTAGCAAAACAAGAACGATTATCGCAGTGAAAAGTTGTTCTGCCGTGACCATTCACAAGCTGACATCCATCTATCACAAAATTTCACTCTATGCGTTTTTCATCTGTTCGGCAACTTCGAAAACACCGAAAATTGGATTGATTTATTTATCAAACCTGAAAAATTATATATAGAAGCGAATACTTTAGGAAATATTTGTTCGAACTTTTGGGCAGTTCGATGCATAGAAATAAGTTTGAAGCAATTTACTTTTCCTAAGTTATCTTAAGAAATGCGTGAACAGTTTTAATTCGATTATTCTTAAAATTCTTCCCTTCAAAAGCACCGTTGAGGTGTATACGTTATTTCATGAACCATTTTGAGCTGATTATTGAATAGAGTCAAAATACTGCTGAAAAACGTAATAATTCTTATCCTCTGGCTGAATCGGTCGCTGTTATGCGGTTTTCGAAATCCAATTATTAATTACTATTCTGCATACGGAACGTTTCAATGGAATCCGTGCATATTTTATTCATGCACGTATACATGCGTGAATCAGCCGCAATGTCGCAATCATGCGATATCTCAAGTCCTTGAAATTCCACACCTACGGCAAAAGGTAGCCTGCCAGGTCGGTGCTATTTCCACGATAGCTTCTTGTACTATATTCATCGAAATCACTAAACCAGATGGTACCGATGTTTGGCATTTATTACGTACAGCTGTCCAATGGAGAACCATGTTTCGTGGTGTCTTTTGCTCGAGCAGCCTCACTCTGTGAATGTTCATCAGTATTTTGAATGACCATTCAGTGCTTTGAATGAAAACTGCTTATTACTGTGGCACATTTCGAATCACAGATGCTTGATGTCACATCTTTGTGTTGGGGATTTTAAGAATGAGGACCATTCAGTCCAGTAAATGGAACCGGTTTGCAAGCTTCAAGAAGCTTACACCTTGTATAAAATTGTAATTAGCTATTGAAGCATTTTAGATTGAAAGCTGGTGTCAAAAAGTTTTTTTTTCTTACAAAAAACCATAACGAAATAAACAGTAATGTCCGTGTTTTCGTTCTATCGGCTCTGTGCTTATCTCAAGTAAATCGCTCGAAAATTTTAGTCGAATACCATACGATAAATAACTTCTGGATCCTCTTACAATCAAGCTTGACGATTAAAGTAATTTTCAATTATCACAGTACTTCATCAAGATCCGCCACTGTCAATCTCGACACATTGTTCATTTTTTTTTGCACTCAACCACAAAGCTGTCTGACTTCAGCTGAAGTCGGCACTGTTGATCTCACTTGGAAGCTGCACAAAGCCTCATTTATTGATCATCTCAGTACATAGCATTGTTCATAGCAGTATACACAGAACACCCTCGCGCGGGAATCGTTGATCTTCGCCAGCCAAGATCATGTCAAAGATCGTCAATGTGCACAACTGAACATCTGAACATCTGAAGGTACTTACACGCGGTTACTGTATGGATAACATCGCGATTCAAAACATCACTAAATAATCATTGTTCTAACCGTGTACTTACTGTTAGCATCAAAGGTAAACTAATGATCATTAGGTTTTTTTATTATGGTAGATGTGATTGTCTTCTCTAAAGGATGTTATCATATGCTAGAGCGGTTGACTACTGTACTGAGATTTGAGTCTTCATTTTTTTTTTAATTTTAACAATTAACATAATTTTTACATAGAAAATAGGATTGCACCTGAGAATAAAGTATGAACTTAAAAAATAATATTATTGTTATAAATGGCCCTTATTTCACAATCATAATTATATGATTTTCAGATTGGTAGAATTTATGTTCGTAATATGAAGTAACGTGTTGATGTTGTTAACCAGCAGCGGCAAGACTCCAAAATTTTTGAACTGTACCTGCAATCCGGTATCCGTTTTATACATATTAGCTAAAAACATAACAAAATTTACGGGCTATTCGTTAGCCCTTTCTAAAATTGTATACAAAATCCTGTTTTCTACGGTTGTACACAGCGAATTTGAGTTTTTTTTAAATAATAGTAACATAAATTCCGATAATCTCATCTCATCTCATATTTTAACTCAAACAGCGACGGAAAATAAAATATGTGTTATTATTAACTTCATACTTATCGTGACTATCAGGCTCTAATCGGTGCGGCTATTTTTCATCAGAACCCCAACCGGACCAAGGAAAACGTCTTCGTCAGATGAATCTTACGTTGTATTTTTATGGCTATAAATAAACAGCTTAACTTTTTGGAAGCTTGTGTTGCGGAGCGTGCAATTTATTGTCAATCGATCGACAGCTCGCCAAACCAGTTTCCTGAGAAATGATGCGAAAACTAGTGAAAGAATGGTTGGTTCACTCTGTAGTGTTGAAATTTACTGAAACTGTTTTAGTTGGTTGGAGGTTGGAGATTCTTTTAAATATCAAATACGTGTTCATCTATTTTTAACCAGAACTCAAAAATGACATACACTAATAAAACAGTAGCCAAACTAGTAAAACATTCTTTAAAATTCAATGAAGCAGGTTAAAATTTAGGTTAGGTTTGACAAAAAATTATTATGCTAAAAAATTTGCATTTTAAAATATCACATTTGTATATGTCGGTCCTAAAATTGTCTTTAAAGGTCTCGGTCACCTGGCAACAAACCTAGAAGAGTGAAGATTGGGGAGAAAATTCTGGTTTGACTGGATTGAAAAATGAAACCAGTGCCGATGAGAATTTTATCGGTTTTAAAGCAGACGAAAGAGGTAATTAAAAATGCGATTATAGTCAGTGTTAATGAACTTCGCTCAATCAAATTAGAATAACAAGTTGGCACATTTACAATGTTTCGAGCTTGAATCGGTCACTCGGATACAATCGTTGTTGAGTAGAGATTTGCTGACAATTACGTTGTTTTGACGAAGAATTACGTTTTACGGCAACATGTATAGGGGTACAAATTGAAAAATCGGAAACATCGAGAGAGTCACGAAAAATGTCCACTTTCAACTGCTTAAAACTCGTTCAGTTTCCGACGGATTCTCTTCATTATTACAGCAATCGATTCGAAAATTAGCCATGCGTCCACAAAAACTCAGAAAACAGTGATTTTGTGAACCTAACTATTGAACTCTTGAAAATTGTAAGGCCTTATTGAACGCTTTGTTCGACCAATCAGAGCTGAAACAAGGCCTTCTTCCCTAGCACAGCCGGTGCTGAAATATACAAACGATTCGACTTTATAACCGATTGTTGTGGATTTGCTCGTTCTAGTCCACAAAGACACGCCTAGCAGAAGTTTAACTCGCAGTAGTCACGTATAAAAGCCAGCATGCAAAAATTGTGCCTTAATCAGAGCAGTTGCCGGCAGAGCAGCATCCCAAATACATAACGGCGTAATGATGCCTTGTCCATACAACACGGAAGGCGTGATCGCGCCTTTCAGCTCTTCCTTCTAGCAAAAATGATGGTCGCCTACCGCCTTCTACTGCGCACTTGACTGCCTTCCGTGTAGAAGCATCGTGCTTTCCTCACTGCGTGATTCGAGTTCCGATCAAGAGGCGTGAATGTTGTTCTACGATTGCCTCTAACATACATACATGAATATAAATGTAAAGCCACGACAATATTGCGTCTTCTGGGCACACGAGTGGAAGGCGGTAGATGCTAGAGAACACAATGGAAGGTTTTAAGGAGGTACAGACAATTTTCGTTAGGAAGGCGTTGTCACGCCGTGTGCGTATTCGGGGTTTTAGAACAGCAAGGCTGAGCAGCAGCTGCTTTTAGTCCAGGTTGAGCAGACGACTCATTCGGTTAATGACAATTCCAAATCAACGCTTCTCTTCAAGGGTACCAGCCAATTATTAGAAAAAAAGAGAATTATCACTGAAATTTAACGTTTCACGCCATTAAATTGATCAACTCCAATCGAGTGCATTCCCATAATCTATTGCAAAAAACACATTGACATAAGATAGGCTGTCGTAATTTTATGTTAACCCTGCGGTTGTGTCTTACAAACAATCTCTTCAATTTTTTTTTAATTCCTACGTTTATTTCTAATGAATTACAATAATCAATGACGATTAATGTAATTTGTCATTTTAAACAAATATTATAGTTGATTTCTATAGCTCATCAATGATTGGGCTATTTTTTCTGTATAAAGGATTCGACAAACATCGTTTTTTTGTCAAAACACATATTACCATCGTAAATGTAATTTTTTTTGTTTCATTTTTACACAGAAAGGTGAATTGTGAGAAACACTTTTTTCCATAAAGACCACAAAACTAAGTGTTCACTAGAACAGATTATTTTCACGATTTTCCAAGCATGTGGGTAAGTTGAAATTCTCGGATCAAGCGACCAATCGTCGCTATTTCAATATCGATCCAAATATTGTGTAGTTCATAAGCAATTATTGTATTTGTTAATTACGCGCACCGATTGCTAAATGACTAAGGCCGACACTTATTAACACATTCGAGCACATTCCACTTAGCACGCACTCTCTACCAGTATCTTTCCTTATAATCAAGCTTGACTACTCAGAAAAAAACCTCAGAAATCGTTACATCATCGACGTATCCTGTTCGGTTGTACAATAAATCGTGAACTTGCATTTCAGCTCTACTGGTTTCCATCAATTCTGCCTAATAAACTTCTATGGAATTTGGTAAAAACCTGCCCAAATACTCAAAATTTATTTTCATCCAATGTGCACTTATAACGGCAAACTTCACTTTCAACTTGGTCCCATCCTCGGTGCCCAGCATGTGCCATGCTGTTGAAGAGTGTTCCTTGTGTACTCCAACGGACCCGGAGAGTTGCACTCCTTTCCCAGCATTAAACTCAACGTGAATCGATTGGCTGGTTGGTTGAGTAATCCACCACGGTCTGGACAAGGTATTGCATAATAATTGTCGCTTTCGGGCAAACTTTGCACAGCCATTTGTCTACTTTGAAATTCACCAAAAATATATGTATATCAATATGCTAGGCGACGGCCGATTTTGTTAACTCGCGCAGAATGGCACACCAAGTATTTGGGCAAAAGTTCGTTTCACTTGAGACAGTCCATTGCATTATTGTCTTGCCTCGAAGCAGAGCATGTCACTTAAGCAATCACTTGAAACCAGTTAGACAATTCGAAAAAGATAATTCAACAGTTTTCAGAAGTAATCACAAATCCAACACGGAATCATCCTATCCAGCACTATGGTGATAAATCCAAATCCTTACCTTGTGTGTTCACTTCCTTTCCACACACTGTAGTACAAAGAGCTAAACCACGGAAAATGCAACTTTTCTTTAGTCAGAGCTCCGGAGATGCTCTTTTCTTTATCTAGTTAGTCTGACACTCGAATGAAAACAAAAGTGAACTCAATGGGGTGTTGGGATTTTATAGCAAAGTGGCAAGCTTTCCATACACACAGCCCGGTTAACACATGCAAAGCCCGCTAGTGCTGGCCTGTCGTTCCCACGTTTCATATGTGTGCAGGCGCGATCACGACAACGACGATGACTTTGCCCAAGCACAAGACGAATCCGGCGCGATTTGTCTTTGGTCAGACGATGCTTAGCGTTGGGCGCTAATGCTAACATATAGCCGGGTGGGGAAGCTAACTATCACTAGTATACACAGCCGAACGAACGGTATTACGATTGATGGCATCACGTTCAGTGACTTGGGGTGGTAAGGTTCGTCGCTCATTCGTTCTTGGCTTAAGATATCTTTTCTAAGAGCATTCGTTTTACAAAATATCCGGTAGCCAACGCGATTATGAATTGTTTATTCTTTTTTCATTTCCCGTGCGGTTGCTCGTGAATCAAGAATAATGTTTAATTTTTTCCGATTGCAAACGGTGACATGCAATTAAATACATTGAACCATTTTTTTCAAGAACTATTCAATATCAGTAGAAAAAGGTTATTTTAACGATGCATGCTGACAGAAACTATTTGATCCAGAATTTAAACGGTTTACAGTGGTGATAGCAATGAACTTCGTAAGAAAACGAGTTCTTGGAAATATCAAAATATGTATTTCGTTGAACGTTTGATTTTTCTTTTCAAGTAAAGGTTGTTTGTGTAGTCAAAATAGGTTACTTTACACTCTAAAACACCTGTTCGCCATATCGCCACAACTCTATAACTTTTTAACTCACACCTGTTATTTTATATAAACAGTATACTTCATATTTAGAATCGAACATAAAACATAAAACATAAAACATAAAACATAAAACATAAAACATAAACATAAAAAACATAAAACATAAAACATAAAACATAAAACATAAAACATAAAACATAAAACATAAAACATAAAACATAAAACATAAAACATAAAACATAAAACATAAAACATAAAACATAAAACATAGAACAAAACATAAAACAAACATGAAACATGAAACATGAAACAAAAAACGTAAAACATAAAACATAAAACATAAAACATAAAACATAAAACATAAAACATAAAACATAAAACATAGAACATAAAACATAAAACATAAAACATAAAACATAAAACATAAAACATAAAACATAAAACATAAAACATAAAACATAAAACATAAAACATAAAACATAAAACATAAAACATAAAACATAAAACATAAAACATAAAACATAAAACATAAAACATAAAACATAAAACATAAAACATAAAACATAAAACATAAAACATAAAACATAAAACATAAAACATAAAACATAAAACATAAAACATAAAACATAAAACATAAAACATAAAACATAAAACATGAAACATGAAACATAAAACATGAAACATAAAACATAAAACATGGAACATGGAACATGAAACATGAAGCATAACACATAAAACATAAAGCATGGAACATGGAACATGGAACATGAAACATGAAACATGAAACATGAAACATAAAACATAAAACGACTATAAAAGCAAAACCTTGGTGCTACATTCTTATTCGGAGCTCGACCTTCTGTTTATTTATACACAGACTTCGTAACCGACTGCTTAGTGCTTTGTCTACAGGACAATTGCGGGGCTAGCGCTACGATCCTACTGACAGCACCGATGGAAAAAAATCGCTTCTAGCGACTAATGAATACGTATAAACCAAGCCTATGATGCGTTGACATCGTCGTCAGTTTGCGAGTTATTCTTATTCTTCGCACATTTGCAAACAGACCTCCATGGTAGGTGAATAACGAAGATCACAAAAGAGCACCATATAAAAAAAATCGTTACTGGTGCACTTTCTCCGCCTTCCTTCTTACGATGTACTTTTCATCGTGGGAGCACGCAATATATGTTATTCTGTATGTGCACAGCTGAGAATATAAAGTTAGTCGCGTTATGAACAAGTAATGAATAAGAGAAATTGGATCGTAAATATTTACTCAATGATGGGGAGAAAGAGAGTTCGTGTTTTCCTACTCTCACTCAACTCAACGGGGTTTTTTTTGGTGGTAGCTGGTAGGTGCAAGCGCAAGTGCAAATTGCTAGTTGGTTAGAAGCTTTTGTCGGTATAAGGCGTCAAGATGGACAAAGGGCTAAGAAAAAAAATTGTATCCGAAAAAGTTCGGCAAATGTTTGTGGCGGAGAATGGCAATTTCCGATGCACGACGGTGGAAAATTGTAACTATCGGCCAAAATTCATTAACGTTACGAACTGCCATCGTAACTTTTTCTCTCTCAGTTTGCCATGATCAGACAACAAATATTGAGCTAACCGTTTATAGTGTTTTCATAACAAAAAATGAGATTTCGGAAATATTAACTTAAACAACTTTTTTAACAATTTTAAATTTTGTGTATTGATAATGTAAAGCAATGCCTTGGTGCTACATTCCGTCTTGAAATTTGAACTTCTGTTAATATACACAGACTTCGCAGCCAACTGTTGAGTGTACAGGACAATTGCGGGGCTAGAGCTACGATCCTTCTGACACTATTAGTTTTCCCCGAGCTGGAGAGAGAGAGAGAGAGACTTTTTTATTTCAAATAAAGTTGTTCCTTGATCATTGACAAAATTGATTTTTTTGACGTAGAATACGTCTTACGGCAGCATATATAGGGGTTCAACTTCAATACAGGGATCCAATTTCGAAAACCGAAAACATGGAGAGCGTCACGAAAATTGTCTAATTTCAAACGTTCTAAACTCAGTCAGTTTTCAACCGATTTCCGTCATTTTTGCAGCAATCGATTGGAAAATCATTTAAGCAACTGTCCAAATGCAGAAAATTGTAATCTGACTGTTCGAACTATTGTACTATTGAAAATTGTTGAGCCTTGTCGAAACGTAAATGTCGACCTTTGATTGGTTGCTTGCTGCCTTTCCCTAAAAAGGACGACAGAATGGAGTACCTAGTTAGCCAGGAATGCACTCGTTGGGCTATATAAGAGACTGCTTCTCCTCAAGCAAACTCAGTTTACTAGCAGCAGGCAGCAGCGGCGGACAGTAGCAGCGATGGCAGTGGGCAAACGCGGCGTGGAGCAGCAGCGGGCAACTGCGGCGGCGGTAGTGGTTAGCTGCAGAACCTAACTTTTTCAGTTCGGCTCCCTTTTGATCTGAGTTGGACCCCACCAGTGGTAATTCAATTCAGATATCGTTGGGTGAATACAGCCAGAAATTAAATGAGACTCGCACCGCCAGGTGGTTTGAGAAGCCACCATCTTCCAGGGTGTATATATAAAGGGTGTGTGCACATATATAACGTGTGTGAATATTTATAGCGTGTGTCGCTAGCGTGCGTGGCTAGCTATATAGCGCGTGCATGTCTATAGCGTGCGTAGCTTGCGTGTGCATGGTTATATAGTTTCTGTGCTTGTCTATAGCGTGTCTGTGCATGTCTTTAGCATGTCTGTGCATGTTTATAGCGTGCGTGGCTAGCTATATAGCGTGTGTGCATATCTACAGCGTGCGTGGCTAGCTATATAGCGTGCGTGACTAGCAGTATAGCGATGAAAATTATCATATATAGTTTCAGATAAATCATCTCATGTTGATTTTACACAGTAAATCATTCAGAACTAAATCAAAAATTTGCCATGTCAAAAAACAATATTCAGTTGTCAATAAATGGCATTGACAAACATTGTTAACCTCTTTTGACTTCAGCTAAGCCTCAAAGTTTACTGAGTGTATTTTAACATTTATTTGAAGAATGTTTGCGCGCCAGTGAACCTGAATCACATAATTTTTCGCTCAAGTCCAACTATTTGCAGCGATCAGTTTTAAAGTTATCTACGCTACTGCAAACTGCAGAAAATTGTTCGTATTAAACCTAGGTAACCGGGAATGCACTATTGGCCCTCAGCGTAGCCACTGCCTAAATTAAGCTTTCTCAGTGCAACTTGATACAAAAGACAGCCACAAAACAATACAATTTCATTCTTGTTTTGGATATGGCGTCAAGTGAAACTGCTTAGCTGCACATAGCTTCTGCTGTTGTTTTTTGTCGTTACCGGTGCCGTCTGTAGAGGTAAACGTCATCTGGAACAGAGAGACCATTAAATTGATTAACCCTATTGAGTGTATTCCCAAACCTATTGCAAGAAATACATTGACTTAAGACAGGCTGCCGTATTCTAGGTTAACTCTGCGGTCGTGTCTAATAAACAACCTCTTCAACTTTTTCACGATGGGTAATTCCTTACATATAATTAGTTGGTGTTAAGTCAGATTAACATTTTAATATAAACAAATTCTAGATTTACTACTCTTTGAATTTCGGAGTTTTCAAGCTTTTGTGCAATTTTGATGTTTTTCCTTACTGTTACAAGTGTATACAAATTTTAATAACAGTTCGAATATTTACAAAACAAATAAAAACAAAGGTTCAAACTGTAACTGTTTTCAGTACAGAGCATATAGCTCTGAAACTAACCTTATATTCGTTGTGGCAATGGTCGGTCGGAGGGCTGTGGAATGAGCGCGAAGCCTTTTAAGACCACTATTGTTGGCCCTAACTAGTTTTTCTTGAACTGGTATTCCGCGAACATTCGACTAATTGAAATCAGACCAATCAGGAAAAAAGCTTCGATGAGCTTTTTATCATACCAATTGTTTCTCCTCTATGTTTTTCGAACTGTTGTGAAAGATAGAAAAAGTTTTAATGATTTGCAAAATATTGCAGATTTTATCAGGTATTAATCAGGCATTAGACGTAAAAAACACTTGCCATATTTTGTTTGGATTTAAGTTGCATAACATTTTTACTAGAGTAAATATGTTTGTTAAATTAGCCGTTACAAATTTGATCTGTAAATACTTTATGTCATTTGTACTCAGAAATATAGAAAATTGAAAAGGAAGGGAAAAAAAGATCTGAGTTGTTATGCTTATATTCCAAGTTCCTTGTTGAATTTAGTATGAATAAACAAGTCCAGTGATAATAAAAATGTCGTTGCCAGCATATGTTTAATAAGAATGATAATTCTACAAACCTCTACAAATTTTTGCTAAAGATTTTGCTAAAGAAGCCTTATTTTACCTCTCGGTGTTATTTCTGTACTTCTGTACAAATATATTCGGTTCAACACAATTGGCATACAGCACTAAAACCTGAAAATCGCAGCACTGAAACGTGAAAACGCAGTATCATAATCTGCAATAATGCATCCAAAACAGTTCAAAAGCAAGTCAAGCATTATTCAAAGATTTTCAAAACTCCATCCACTCTCACTCTTCCATAACGTTACTACCCAAATTAGTATGAGGAAAATATTCCATTCACTAATCATAACAAAAACTAGTGAGTAATGTCATTGACGAAATCGCAACGCAATACAACAAACGTATGATTTCTCGGTAACAAACATAGCACATTTTGGTATCTGTTTGGCTGCTATAGAAAACCTGCTGAAAAAAATACCATCCGAACTACTTACTCTCCCTCCCATCATCACCGCACCGCATCATCGCTGCTGCGTCACTGCGATGCGAGATGCAATCCAACCAACATTTATAGGACTCTCAATTATTCTTTTGCTTGTTGCTATCGTTTTTTTCCTACGATGCGCCACGTACGAAGAGAGAATTACAACGGAGCAACGCGCATCACTCTATTCAAAGAGTTGTATGTAGTCAACTGTTGTATTTGTCATCTCCGAGTGACCAAGGCACCAACATTTTATTACGTATTGAGAGGATACAATTTTAGTCATGAACTGTGCACTTCATGATGTGCACAACTCAAGATGAAGAAACAATCAGCTCAAAATCATTTCATTTCCTTCACTGAGTCTGACAGACAGTAACAGTCTCTCCCAAGCCGAGACTCGAACCTACGACGACTGGCTTGTTAGGTCAGCATCGTACCTCGAGATCATCTGGGAGATTATAAAAAAAAAACGAACTATGAACTATATAAACGCTAATTAATATGCGAGGTGTCGAGGGATGTACTTTAATTCACTTCAACATTCATAAAAAATAGGAAATATCCGTCGAATAACAAGGTATTTTATTTAAATATTTTCATGGCTAAGTCCGATTTCTTTTTTGCATTTCCTTGCGAAAACGCCTATAAATATGTCACCCGTTATTTGGTAGATGCAAATAAAGTGAATCCTAATTCCGGGCACGGCGATCGGTCATTTGCTTGCAGTTTTTATTTTCCTGTCCGAAGAGTAAGAAGGTTGTATTACCCGAGTGTCGGCTGCGGAAACCAATTAATTCATTTTGGCTAGTTTAGGCATTCATTTGCTTATCTGGGATTGTAATAAACTCTGGGAAGTTTTTTTTTATCTACGCTATGTAGAATATCGCGATTATATAGTCGATATGATGGACTATCTTCGTTTCAGGTTTTACTACAATCTTCAATCTACACAGACGTGATTTTTAATAATCTTCCAAACTAGACACAAAACACCTTTGCCTGTTTTGGCACACGAAAAAGAGGCGATTCGTTGCTGGTGCGACGGCCTTTGAACTTTATTGGCATGGCAGAATCGTTCATTAGTCATTACGCTAGATTAGAATATGTTTTAGGTGACCATCTTAGATGTCGTTAATTTGCTTGTTTGCGAGTTGTTGTTGCGTTCTTAATAGCTATGACTTTGCCGTTTGAACTCTACATCGCTGCTTGCTAGTTGTGTTCATGCATAAGTGGGTATAACCGGGTCAAGGATCATATGATGGGATGCGCGACACCGGCGACAGCGTATAACAGAAGTGAGTTGTATCCTAAAGCCGTTGAGCTTTCCGGTGTAGATGCAGCCGAGGAGTGCCGTGCGTAGAAATTCTAAACAGGCTCTTTTGGCTCTACGTCTTTATGGGCTACTGGCAACGGCAACGATCGAATAATTTGTGGAATCAAATCGTGCTGATTTGCGACTGTCACGGCAACATTTAATGGCATGAGCCTTCACATATGTAGTAGATTTGGTTTTGGCTTTGTGTTTTAGCTACTTTTGATCATTGTTACCAGGCTAGCGTTCAAGCATTGATTTTTTACAGTTAATGCATATTGCACATACATCAAGCGCGGTTTGAACATAAGTGGAACACTGAAAAGCTTTATTATCAACAGCATAGCTTAAATTGGATATTTCCTACTGTGAAGTGGACAGCAAAGTCATAAACATAAATGCTGGAAGGCGCTAGATTCCAAATGAACATTTCAGCTTGAAATGCAGGAAATAACAACATTCTTGTTCCCACCTTCTCAGATTTGAATTTAACTAACTTGTTGTTGCAAAAACATAGATTAAAACCTACAAATATGCTCAATTTCTGAAAAGCAATTCTATTTGTTATCCATTGTTCCTTTGTTATCTATTTGTTCCTAAAGCGGTATGGTAACGGTTCCAAAGCTAGACCCAATGAAAGGAATGTTCATAAAGTATTCTACTATATTTTTCTAGTCCATCATTTTTCTGTAAGTATGTGCATGTATGTTGTATGTAAATGTATATGTGGGTTGAATGCTCTTCGAAACGATATTCGATAATATTCAGTCCTGTTTTGATTTGGGACAACATCTTACTTTAGTAGAGTAGCATGCTGTAAAAATTGTAACCATTTTCAAATATCTGCCACTGACCGGATATCGAACACCAATACCTTGATCGATAGTTGAAATGTTTCTTAAGCTTGGAACTAGGGTTCTCACATCTCCGGGTCTCTCTCGAAGGCTCCGTATCTTAGAAGCAATATCCGGGTTTCCGGCCGAGCCCAGCGAAATCATTCTCAATCCACTTTGGAAAAGGTATGAAGAACAGAAATCAATTTAGACAGTTTGTTTTCAAATCCTTTGATCCTAAATGCTTATACTTTGGCAACTAAGAAATTTATCAAAATATTTCTAAAGTTTTCGATAGTAATTCTGATTCTCTGTGCCTGGCAAATACCTGGCCTCACGGCGAAGGTTACTGAGCGTTTCGTTCCACCAAGGCACGTTGTGACTCACAAACCTTTCCTTTAAAGGACAGTTGGCCATTAGACTGGGACACGGTTATATGGGAAAAAAAAACGATGGTGTTACTTTTGAAGTAGAATACTTCTCTCAGGAAGTTCGGCTACATAGGGATGTGAAATGAAAATCTAAAACCGAAAAAAGTGAAAAATATGTCCAATTTCAAATGCTAATAAATCGGTTAGTATTCGATGGATTCCCTTCGTTCTTGCAGCAATAGATTGGAAAATCTTCTAAAATTCTTCCCAAAATAAGATAATTGTAATTTTATTATTCACACTATTGTACTATTGAAAATAGTCAAGCCTTGTCAAAACGAAAAATTCGACCTCTGATTGGTCGTTATATGCTTGCTGCCTAAGCACGGTCGACAGGATCATATACCTTGCAATTGAAAACCTGCTATTTGGCCTAAATAAGAGCCTGTTTCAGCCGGAGCCGCTCATAATAGTTCTAGACAGCGACAACAGCAGTCGTCCTTCCTTGGCAGCAGCACCAGCCCTGTGGTTGGTCAAAAGCAGCGCGGTTTTTCTCAGCGTGTGTCGCCAGCCAGCCATTATTCCCCCCGTGTTGGGGCAGCATGAAGATTGCCATCATAAAATCCTATTTTGGAAATCAAAATGCATTTTTCAAGGCAAATAAACAAGTCATTGAAAGTTAATAATTTTTGTCAACGCAAGCACGCATTCTGTGTTGCATCCTAGCAATTTAAACCTGTCGCACCCGTCGAATTTACTGAATGTAAAATAGCTTCCACAGTGCATGTTGTCCGTGTATCCTAATTCCCCCAATGTTAGGGCAGCTCAAAAGTTGTACCGCAAAATGCAAATAAACAAATAATTGAAGGTTAATAATTTTCTGGCATCAACACAAGCAGACATTCTGTGCGGGATGCAATCAAATTCTGTTGTAGTTGTCTAACTTTTACTTTATTTAGTAAAGCCCCCACTGTAGGGGCAGCGCAAAGGCTGCGATCAGCATAACCGACATTGAATAATAAACTGCCCTGTTAGAACGCTTTCACAAAAGCAGTTGGTTCGACTATGCAGAGTAGCATTGGCCGATATCGTATCGATACTTACTGTATCGATACCTTGGGGCCTAAATAACGCTATTTTCTATCGATGCAAGCGACTTCGATATCAAGCTGGATCGATACTTTTGCCCCGATATTTTCTCGATACTGAAGAGAAACTATAAAATCCGAGAATATTGTTGATTGCTACAAATTGTCTAACGAAAAAACCTTGTAGAAGAAGTTTGTAAAAGACACCAACAGGATTGAATATACCCGCTCATTTCTAAGGTGGTTTTCATGCCTCTAGCGAGAAAAATGCTGCCGAATTTGGTAATACTGTCTGTGCAGAGCAAAATCGTAAGCACCGAGTTTTTGCAAGAAGGCAGGCAATAAAGAATTAGAAGCCAGCATTATCGTGCTGCCCTATATTTCAAATAAGGCCGCACACGCGCGTATGTTCACACAAAAGTTCAAGCTTTAAGGGCTATTCCCACTGCTTCCGTTCCGGGACCGGGCCGGGACCGGGCCGTGGCTGTTCCGCGTGTCGTCCGGGCTCGTTTGAGATTGATTGCATGCGTTCTTATGAACGCATTCACACCGACGCGCCGTGCACAGACCGGGGCAGCGTTGAGTTGCCGTTGTGCTGCCGCAGTGCGAGAGAAAAACTATCGTTGCCGACGATACTTTTTGTTGGCCGGAGAGTGCACGGAAGGCACTCGGGTGGATGCGTGTATGTTGTAGTGACATATTTCGCGCGGAGTGAGCTGCGGTATGAAAAAAAGAGAAAGACGTTCTTTCACATACACACATCAACATTTCTCAGCCAGAGCGCAGCGCAGGCACGGTTCAAGCACGGCGCAGTGTGAATGCATGGAAAGTCCCGGACGAGCCCGGTCCCGGAACGGAAGCAGTGGGAATAGCCCTTTAATCATTCAATGTGTCCTTTCAGTTCGCACAGAATTTGCTCTGACTTCGCACAACCAATGCGTGATACGCATAACGCAAAAGTTGTACAAGGTATACATTGACAGAGATCAAAATCCGAATATGTATCATATACACAAAAATCGTAATGTCTCGGTAAACTTCGGCTTCGGGCAAACGATCAGTTTCGAGGCGCTCAAAAAACCGTTCTTTACTTTCGCGAGCCGGTGCGTATCAACGACTCGTCCATCCCTAAAAATCGTCAGCAACCGAAACAGCCAATAACGAGCCTTGTTGCCGCGGAAGTTATTGACGCTGGTGCCAGTAACGCAGATCCGAATGCATGTGAATGAAACCAGAGTCATAATTAAATGCAAAATGTTTTGGACTAATCTCATGTTTTTGTTTATTGTTTATGATTGAATGATGTTTTCAAATGACCTGATTCATGAAAGTGAATCGATCAGACAATAATTTCTTCAATGGAGTCAGTACCCAACTTATCAGTATTGATTGCTGGTTGCACTGTTTTAACGATGCCAACCTTCTGAACATCGGCTGATGCTTTATAAGTGTAGTGGTATGGAGCTGCGCAATACATTCAAAATACGCTAGAGCATCGAATGCGTTATGCTCAACGCACATGCGTTGTACTGGTTCCAATTTTAATCAGTAAATGCGCTAATTTCGCTCATAAATGATCTGGTTACACACACTTCAACTTTTGCGTGTTATTGCATTGATTTGTGTGTGTGACATATAATTCTGTCACCACTGTCCCGTTCTGGTACCATTAGTCTATTGACCGCAGGGATACAAAATATGCAGATTTGTTTTCAAAACGCAGATTTTTAGAGTCGGTGTGCAGATTTTTATTGATTCGCAGGTAATTATATTTTTTCCAGAGTCTCCGAAGATTTTTGTCAGAGTTTCTTTATATTTACGCAGACTTTCTCAACATCTGGGAAAACTTTTGCAGACTTTTGCCTGCGCGAACGCATTTTCCCAAATCACAGACAAATTTTTTTAAGACTTTGAGCAAATTTTGTCGGTTTTTCGATTAGTTGCTTACATTTTTCAAAAACACCTGGAATCTCTGATTTTTCCGTATTAATGATCAAGAAAAAATGGTAGCTTTTCATAGACCTATTTCAAGTAGCAGGCAGAGTAGCGATACAGCTGGTATCGATGCTCCGCCCTCGATATCAGCCTGGCATCGATACCACCAGGGAAAAATTATCGATACTCAAGTATCGATACTTCTGCAATTTTTGGCCAATGCTAATGCAGAGCTAATATGAAGTCGATTCAATCAATCAGCATAAACAGAATTTCGTCGTCTCCCAGCTGCCAAGTTGCAACATGATGCAACACGCAACAGCGAGCAAACGAAATCGCTTGATGTTACAAACCGCAATAAGACACGGGTTAAAACCGTTGCGTGTGTGAGAGCACCATCGGTGTTTATTCGCTGGATACAAAAATCAAATGCGAATTGTGGAATAATTTGTCTGAAGAACATTAGGGAATGGAACAACTGAGCTGATAGGGCGTGGCCTATTTCGTAGCACCCTTCGGCTATAAAAGAGTGTTTTTGGGAAAACTAGCTACACTCATTAGTCGGAAGGTGAGCTGGATGGACCGTCCACAACGTTGACAGCAGCAGCAGCAGATATCAGCACTCAGCGGTAACAGAATATATCAGCGGGTTGCGCCTGTGGCTGCCTTCAAATTAAACAAATCACTTGCCCTGTGGTTGGTCACCACGTCTCAGGCCTCCGCCTGAGAACGAACACCAACGCGAGCGATCGGGCGAGATTTTTGCCGTACATCAGCCGGCACTTCCTCTAATGAAAAGTTGGATCATTTGTTCAGAAGAATATTGCTGTCGGTAATATTACAGAGCTGAGATTGCATTATATCCGATATGGAATTGAACAATTGTTCTTTTGAGGACAAATAGAACACTTAATTTGAAGAGTTAATAGTTTTGGGTACCAGTAGCAGTATGGTAACAGCCTCATCGGTAGGTGCAGCCGGTACTTCCATGAGGCGGATGTTATTCGCGTTGACGGTGTTGCTGATATTTGTTTGGTTTTTGCATGCGAAAAAGAAGGAAGGAAATATTTTTGCTTTTGTCATCACGCACATTTTGACAATTGCATATGAGAGTTCACGTAGGTGCGAACAGCCTTCAAAATCTCTTTCAACGCGAATAACCCGAATAAGGAAGCGGCATGGCGAAACAGTTCGGGTGTGCTTAGACGCGCGTCATTTTTCGTTGTTGATATTTTTCCCCACATGTAACGAAGGTCTTTCGTACGATAGCGGCGGTATTAGCGGTAGATGTATTTGCCAACACTTACTCCAGTAAAGCCGTGTCTAATTTTCAATGTGAAAACACCTTTCTATTGTGTTGGCCGTGCACATTAGGCCTCTGCCAGGCTAAACGCGAAAAGCGGCGTGAACCGTTTCGCCCGGCCGTAGGTTAATGTGCAGCCGTAAGTAGAGCTGTGTAAAAGTATTCTACTTCAACCTCGCGGTCGTGGCTTTGCACACAACCCTCCTGTGATTTTTCGCTCCCATGCACTTTTCGTGTTCCTTATAGGTCCTATAACAACTGTGTAACTTTTCAGATCGATCGGTGAAACGCCGGATTTGCGCCCGATTTTTAAAGCTTCCATGCGATTTTATATTAGAAAACCACTTTTTCGAAACTTTTTCTCTAGAGACGTCCAGTTGGCTCCTAAAAATATATCAATACATGATATTTATAGGAAATTTTCCTGGGAAAAACTCTTCTGAAGACCGCAAGGCGCTATCTTGCTTGTGAAAAAAAGATATTCACCCCAGACTGATTGAATATCTGACGAACGGCTCACCATTGAATTTTACTAGCAATACTGCTGCAGCATGCTGCTGTTGCAAATTCAACCATGTGATGAGAAATGATATCGCTTAAATTTATCTTAAAGGCTTCCCCGAAGTTACTATGAGCAAAAATCACACTTTGAAAATTAATTCCACGCGAAATTATTTCTCATACTCAAGCAAGTTTGCAATAGCAGCATAGGCGTAGCCAGGGGGGGGGGGGCAGGGGGAGGGGCCGTTGCCCCCTCCCCCTTAAATGTTGACATTGATGCAGAATTTTGTTTCCAATAATTCTAATAGCACAAAACGACATCTCTAGCCCATAGAAACATCTGTGTAAAGTAACAGCCAGATCAAAAATAATTGATTGAAATGCTTGCGCTATGATGCGTGGAATTGCACAGGTTTTTCAGATGATCCACCAAGGATATTGCAGCGGCAAAAGTATCGGGCAAATCCGCCTGCATCAACTAGCTTGGAGTATTGGAACCGAGCTGTGACAATTCCTTACCTTGATTCTCTTCTAACCTCACTGGAAACACGGTTCGATGAAGATAGTGCACCTGCCTACGCGTTGTCCTTGCTGCATCCCGCTAACGTAATACGCATTTCGTTGGAAGAGTTCAAGCGCAAAACCGAAAATTTCGTAATTTTTTATGAAGTTGACAATTTTGTTGGAGAGGTGGAAGTTTTGTATTCACATTGCAGCAGTATGAGAGCAGAACGTAAGAACTTTGAAGAGTTGGATCTTATAGACCTGCTAGCTAAAGCCCGTTTCTTCTTTCCTGCGACTGAGAAAGCAGTTAAAATTGCACTTGCTCTACCATGGAAACATGCGATTGAACGCTCGTTCAGCACATTACGTCGGGTGAAAACCTGGCTGAGGTCAACAATACTTGAACAGCGGTTGAGTGCTCTCTGCTTGCTGAGTGTTCATTGGCAGATGGTCAACAACAATCGTGAAAAGACACATGAACCGCTTCCGGAACGTTTGACGTTTGATGCCCGAAGATTTTAATGAGAATCTTGACTGTGTCTTCAATCTTCACGTCCTTGGGAAGCTATGACAGGATGTAGTTGAGATAGCGGCTGTGCGAATGGGTGTCCAGCTTCCGGAGAAGTAAACGTACCTTCGCCGCATCATTCAGCTGGTCTGCATCGTTCTCGAAGAGGTCCTGGTAGCGGTTAAACAACAACGTCCGAACGTAACTCCGTTTTCTTCGTCGAAGAGAGGAACTCTAAAATCTGCTCCGGGGTTTGATACTGACGCTGCTGCTGCTGGACCGCTATCCGCTGTAAAATTTGGGCCATCTTGTGAATCATATCTTGAATTCCCGGTTGCGGCTGTTGATCAACTTTATCTTCTGCCATGTTCGTGGATTCTTGAGATCCTCGTCGCCAAAATAATATGTTCAAAGGTTTAAATGAACTTAGTCGCTTTTTACGCGGGGGATACGTGCCGCGTAAAAAAACACTGATCGATCTGAAAAGTTACACAGTTGTTATGGGACCCATTAGGAACACGAAAAGTGCATGGGAGCTAACATTTATTTTTTGTCCCGCCCTACTGGCCATATAGGCATCAGTGATACTATGTTAAACACCACGTGCGGCGGAAAGTGGATTGAGCAGGGTGACCGGGAGTTGACTAAATAATCCTTATACAAGGACCAGTTAGTCTTCTTCGGGTTCCTGAATTTTTCACTTTTCAAATTCACATTTTTAAATATACCAGGCAAATACATATACGAGACCTTCCATATGACACTGATTTTGTGAAAATCGGTCTAGCCATTTCTAAAAAACATGAGTGAGATTGAATAATCTCCAGAATACGTTCATTCCCATAACTTTTGAACCACATGTCTAATCTTTATGAAATTCGAAAGTTAAGGGTTTTTTGGGAAGCCCGTTCTTTTAAAACCAAATCGGATGTGCAGTTCCTGAGAGAATTAACTTTCGTGATCTTCACCTTTTGATAAATAACAAGCAAACTAAAAATCCGATTACAATAACATTTAATAGGGTTCTATGGGGCAACTAGACCTTTCATTTTGGGAAAAATTTTGTGAAAATCGGTCCAGCCATCTCTGAGAAAATCGAGTGAGAATGAAATGTTGCACATAGACACACACACACACATACAGAAAATGCTCAGCTCGTCGAACTGAGTCGAGTAATATATGCCATTCGACCCTTTGGAGCACTTTCATACCTTCGGTTTTGCCAGTGATTCTTATACCTTTCTAGGAGCAAGGCAAAAACGACAAAACTTCCGTTTGTTTTGGGAGTGCCTACAGGTTTGACATCTTCGTTATATGAAATAAAGCGACATTCATAAATTACGTGACGCAAAAAGCCCAGTTTTCAGACCACCACCCCCCATATGTAACGAACCGTAACGCCAACGCCTACCCCCATAAAAATCACGTAACGCTGTAAAAGAATTTACTCAATAAAAATGCTAGTTTTTGGAGAGTCTCTTTAGAGATTTTTCTGTTACGTAACACAAATCTTACCTCCCCCTTCCCAATGTAGCGAATCGTAACGCTCAAGGATACCTTCCTCTCCCCCATATGATTGCTACGTAGTTTATGGATTCCGCCTAATTGATATTTTTAATTATGATTTACTCTTCAAAACCGCATCAAATTTAGGCAAATCTAACAAGGCGGCATCCATGAATTACGTAATATTTTAGGGGGGGCGTAATTTTTATAAACGAAAAATCATAAAATAAGTTTTTGCGTTACGTAATTTTTGAATATCGCCCAAGACGTTGCTATTAACTTTTGTTACTAGTACACCTGAGAAAAACGTGTATGAAAGCTATGGTTGAAAATTTCTTTTTTTAATTCAACGAAACTTTACATTTTCCCATTCTCATTGAACCTATTTGGGTCTATTTTGTGCATATTACGAGCAAGTTGTAGGAGTTGAAATCTCATTTTTTAATTTTCCCATGATGTTTTGAATTTTAGCTTTATGAATTTTAAACCTGTCTTGGATAACTGACGATATATTCTACGTATATTTTCTGCGAATTCGCATATCTGTTTCCAATTTACTTTACCTTTGTTATACTATTTTTAGATGCATACATCTTGAAGATAGCACAAATATCCGCATGCTAAGTCTTGTTTGCAATGAACCGTTTCACCATTGTTCCAAAATGTTCCGTCCGAAGTCTTCCCATGCACTTAGGAAACACTTAAAATATTTAACAATTAAATGTCATTCTCACGCTATGAACGCATTGTACGTTTTGTTGATTGGCAAATAAAGAGGGTAAAACCTAACTATATTAAAGGATGAGCTAACCTCACGGCAATTGCATTGGACAGAAACGTTTCTGGACTTAAAGATTTTCAATGCCTTAAACCATTTTTTTACTCTGCATAAACGTTCAAGTTTCAACATGTACAATTGCTACAATAGATTAAAAGTCCCACTTTCACTTTAGTTTTACAGTAACTGTTCGCTAACTGAGCCAAGAGCACTGCCTAATTACACAGTGCAACAAAAATTGACTTTTTTCTGCCTTAATTTCAATATATAATTTTTCTGTGTACACATTTTAATGCAAAACCAAATTTCCTTGAGTTTGAACATATTTCAACTTAAGGGGAAACAATGGCGCCATTTTAAATTTTTGGGAAAATGGAATGTTTCGATGTTTTTTCGACTCCATTTTGTTTCAAGACTAAATATCGAAATTCTAAGAGTTTTTCCACATATTAGCATCTTCTTACCCACCTTAAAAAAAACAGATCTTGAATCGGACAAAAACTGAGCTCAAAACGGTGATTCTACGAAAGGACCATCCACATACCATGTGAACAGATTTTTAACGATTATTATTTATTAATTTTTAACGATTATTTATTAATTTGAAATGAACGTTTTTTGCGGCGATGGAGCTAGGTTCCAGTGTTACGTCTGTTAGTCTGTGCTAAAACCATGCCAAACCCGATTTCGTAGAATCACCGTTTTGAGCTCAGTTTTTGTCCGATTTAAGATCTTTTTTTTTAAGATGGGTAAGAAGATGCTAATATGTGGACAAACTCTTAGAATTTTGATGTTTGGTCTTAAAACAAAATGGCGTCGAAAAAACATCGAAAATTTCCGATTTCTAAAAAATTCAACATGGCGCCATTGTTGCCTCTTAAGTTGAAATATGTTCAAACTCGGGGGAATTTATTTTCGCATCAAACTACATCAAAAAATCATACATAGAAGTCAAAGCAAAAAAATTATTGCACTGTGTTATCGAAATCGGCTCGCTAACTGGGATGTCATTTCAAACGTAAATAAACATCGAGGGGATTTCTATTCATCGAAAGCGGGTTAATGCTTCGCGACAATTTCATAAAAGATCTAAAAGCTTCAAAGGATTCAGAATAAACTTCTGAAAATGATATTGAAGCGTCCTCGCTGGTTTAGCACGAATGAACTACACAGGCTTACTATTAGTCTAAAGCGTGTCTGTGCATGTCTATAGCATGTCTGTGCATGTTTATAGCGTGCGTGGCTAGCTATATAGCGTGTGTGCATATCTACAGCGTGCGTGGCTAGCTATATAGCGTGCGTGACTAGCAGTATAGCGATGAAAATTATCATATATAGTTTCAAATAAATCATCTCATGTTGATTTTACACAGTAAATCATTCAGAACTAAATCAAAAATTTGCCATGTCAAAAAACAATATTCAGTTGTCAATAAATGGCATTGACAAACATTATTAACCTCTTTTGACTTCAGCTAAGCCTCAAAGTTTACTGAGTGTATTTTAACATTTATTTGAAGAATGTTTGCGCGCCAGTGAACCTGAATCACATAACTTTTCGCTCAAGTCCTACTATTTGCAGCGATCAGTTTTAAAATTATCTACGCTACTGCAAACTGCAGAAAATTGTTCGTATTAAACCTAGGTTACCGGGAATGCACTATTGGCCCTCAGCGTAGCCACTGCCTAAATTAAGCTTTCTCAGTGCAACTTGATACAAAAGACAGCCACAAAACAATAAAATTTCATTCTTGTTTTGGATATGGCGTCAAGTGAAACTACTTAGCTGCACATAGCTTCTGCTGTTGTTCTTTGTCGTTACCGGTGCCGTCTGTAGAGGTAAACGTCATCTGGAACAGAGAGACCATTAAATTGATTAACCCTATTGAGTGTATTTCCAAACCTATTGCAAGAAATACATTGACTTAAGACAGGCTGTCGTATTCTAGGTTAACTCTGCGGTCGTGTCTAATAAACAACCTCTTCAACTTTTTCATGATGGGTAATTCCTTACATATAATTAGTTGGTGTTAAGTCAGATTAACATTTTCATATAAACAAATTCTAGATTTACTACTCTTTGAATTTCGGAGTTTTCAAGCTTTTGTGCAATTTTGATGTTACGGGCCCGTTTGATTTATCACTAACAGCATGTTCCTCCTACTTGACCCATTATGGCCAAACAACATCTGTCGTTACAAACCCAACCAACTTCTCAGAAACAAACCCCCTGTGGTCAATGAAAGCAAATAAATATGTTACCAAAATCGAACCATCGAACCGCACTGTGTCAACAGGGTGTGTTACAACTGATTCAATTGTGACGTACGGAGAACTTACAAAACAAATTTCTTCTAAATATGTATTAAGAATTTTTGAAGTAGAATACTTCTCTCAGGAAGTTCGGTCACATAGGGATGTGAAATGAAAATCTAAAACCGAAAAAAAGAAAAAATATGTCCAATTTCAAATGCTAATAAATCGGTTAGTATCCGATGGATTTGCTTCGTTCTTGCAGCAATAGATTGCAAAATTTTCTAAGATTCTTCCCAAAATAAGATAATTGTAATTTTATTATTCACACTATTGTACTATTGAAAATAGTCAAGCCTTGTCAAAACGAAAAATTCGACCTCTGATTGGTCGTTATATGATTACTTCCCAAGCACGGTCGACAGAATCATATACCTTGCAATTGAAAACATGCCAGTTGGCCTATATAAGAGCCTGTTTTAGCCGAAGCCGCTCATAATAGTTCTAGACAGCGACAATAGCAGTCGTCCTTCCTTAGCAGCAGCACTAGCCCTGTGGTTGGTCACCACGTCTCAGGAGCAGCGCGGTTCTTCTCAGCGTGTGTCGTCAGACTGCTATTATTCCCCCCGTGTTGGGGCGGCATGAAGATTGCCATCAGGAAATCCAATTTTGGAAATCAAAATGCCTTTTTCAAGGCAAATAAACAAGTCATTGAAAGTTAATAATTTTTGACAACGCAAGCAAGATTCTGTGTTGGATCCTAGCAATTTAAATATGTCGCACCCGTCTAATTTACTGTATGTGAAATAGCTTCCACAGTGCATGTTGTCCGTGTATCTTAATTCCCCCAGCATTAACAGAATTTCGTCGTCTCCCAGCTGCTAAGTTGCAACATGATGCAACACGCAACAGCGGGCAAACGAAATCGCTGGATGTTACAAATCGCAATAAGATACGGGTTAAAACCGTTGCGTGTGTGAGAGCACCATCGGTGTTTATTCGCTGGATACAAAAATCAAATGCGAATTGTGGAATAATTCGTTTAAAGAACATTAGGAAATGGTAAAACTGAACTGAAAGGCGTGGCCTTTTACGTAGCACCCTTCGGCTATAAAAGAGTGTTTCTGGGAAAACTAGCTACATTCATTAGTCGGAAGATGAACTGGATGGACCGTCCACAACGTTGTCAGCAGCAGCAGCAGCAGATATCGGCACTCAGCAGTAACAGACCATAGCAGCGGGTCGCGCCTGTGGCTGCCTTCAAAATAAACAAATCACTTGCCCAGTGGTTGGTCACCACGTCTCAGACCTCTGCCTGAGAACGAACGCCAACGCGAGCGATCGGGCGAGATTTTTGCCGTACATCAGCCGGCACTTCCTCTAATGGAAAAGTTGGATCATTATGTTCAGAAGAATATTACTGTCGGTAATATTACAGAGATGCGATTGCACTATATCCGATATGGAATTGAACAATTGGTCGGCGTGCGACCAGACCGAACCAAGCGCCATTTTTTTGAAAATTGAGTTTTTAACACTAGTGGATGTTAAAATTGATAATCTATATTTCACGAAGAAACGAAATCATTTGAACAGTTTATAATGGTATTATAACAAAATTTCTCTGCAGCAGCTTGCAGGAAGCATACGGGGTGAGTGAACATTGATCGCCGATTACTCGAAATAATGTTTTTGGCGCTTGGTTCGGTCTGGTCGCACGCCGACCAATTGTTCCTCTGAGGACAAATAAAACACTTGATTTGAAGAATTAATAGTTTTGGGTTGCAGTAGCAGTATGGTAACAGCTTCAGCGGTAGGTGCAGCCGGTACTTCCATGAGGCCGATGTTATAAGAAAGTAAATGGAAGCGGCACGGCGAAACAGTTCGGGTGTGCTTAGACGCGCGTCATTTTCCGTTGTTGATATTATTCCCCACATGAAACGAGGCGCTTTCGTACGATAGCGGCGGTATTAGCGGTAGATGCATTTGCCAACACTTACTCCAGTAAAGCCGTGTCTAATTTTCAATGTGAAAACACCTTTCTATTGTGTTGGCCGTGCGCATTAGGCCGTAGGTTAATGTACAGCCGTAAGTAGAGCTGTGTAAAAGTATTCTACTTCAACCTTGCGGTCGTGGCCTTGAACACAACCCTCCTGTGATTTTTTCCTTACTGTTACAAGTGTATACAAATTTTAATAACAGTTCGAATATTTACAAAACAAATAAAAACAAAGGTTCAAACTGTAACTGTTTTCAGTACAGAGCATATAGCTCTGAAACTAACCTTATAATCGTTGTGGCAATAAAATCTTTAAAAAAGGAGAAAGTTCCACCTATTGTGGTAACTATTTCTTCTGAATTTAATATATTCAAAAAGGAACTTTCAACGTTTGTTTCTGACGTTAAAGTTACCTATCAAATTGGCCGTAGAGGTGAATGCCGCTTTTTAGCCGACTCAGTAAAGGGTCGTGATCGTCTTGTTCAGTATTTAACTGACAAGATGTACAAATTTTTTACATATGACACCAAGAACACCAAGCCGTTCAAGGTTGTCTTGAAAGGTCTCACCAACGATCAGACCGTTGATGAGATCAAACTTACTTTAACAGAATTACTTGGCATAGCCCCTACCCAAGTAATTCTAATGAAACAAAAATCACGAGGCGAAAACAGTCAGAGAACTGGAATTTCCCTTGTTAATTATTTAATTCATTTTAACCGCAATGAGGTTAACAACTTAAAATTTTTTGAAAAAGCACATGCTTTGTATAATGTGCGTGTAAAGTGGGAAACTTATAGGAAGTATGGCGGAGGTGAAAAGCATATCACCCAATGCCGTACTTGCCAACGTTATGGCCATGGTTCCAAATTCTGTAACATGGACCAAAAATGTCTTAATTGTGGAGACTCTTCTCACAAAAAGGACACATGTCCTGTGAAAGAGAGTAAAAATTTTCGCTGTGCGAATTGTAACGGCAACCATATGTCAAATTTTTATCAATGCCCAGTCCGTTTAGCAATTGTTAAGGCAAGGCAAGGCAAACAAAATTCAATTTCTCAATTAAAACCAACTTCAAAACAAAATTCTCCAAGCGTACCAGTGACGCATAGTTTACCTACTCCTTTGCATACCCGTTTAACTTATGCACAGGTTACAGGTAGTTCGAACATTATACCGCCTAGTGTTGGTAGTTCGAAAATGACCGTTAATATGGGTAAGCAAAACAGGCTAGAAAATAATTGTACACCTATCACTCCAGCTCATACTGCTGCCGAAAATATTTTTTCTAATGTCAACTGCCTGGGGCCTATTACGGCAGGTAAACTTTCTTTTTTGCAACAGGCAATGTTCGATCTTATGAACGCCATGTTGCAGGCAAAATCAATGTTTGAAGCCATTCAAATAGGCACAAATTTCACTATTAAAATTGTTTCTAATTTAAAATTTAGCAATGATTTTAAATAAAACAATTAAAATATTAAATTGGAATGCTCGCTCATTGAAGGCCAATGAGAATGAGCTTTTTAATTTTTTAACAGTAAATAATGTGCATATTGCAATTATTACTGAAACATTTTTGAAACCTAGCATAAAATTAAAATATGATCCCAATTACGTGGTTCATAGATATGATAGGATTCAGGGTTCCGGCGGTGGAGTTGCAATTGTTATTCATCGCCGAATCAAACATCGTGCTCTTCCCCATCTTGAGACGAAAGTTATTGAAACTTTGGGAATTGAAGTTCAAACTGAACTTGGGATTTTATTTATTGCCGCAGCATATTTACCATTTCAATGCACACGCGAGCTCAAAAATTATTTTAAAGGTGATTTACAAAAACTCACCAGAAATCGTTCGAAATTTTTCATAATCGGCGATTTTAACGCTAAACATCGTTCATGGAATAATTCTCAAAGTAATTCCAATGGCAAAATTTTATTCAACGATTGTTCTTCAGGATACTATTCTATTTTGTCTCCGAATAGTCCTACATGCTTTTCTTCTGTAAGAAACCCTTCAACAATTGATTTGGTGCTTACAGATCAAAGTCATGTATGTAGTGATTTGATCACACATGCTGACTTTGATTCTGATCATCTTCCAATAACTTTTTCTTTATCACACGAATCAGTTTTAAACCCTATGAGCTCTGTTTTTAATTATAACAAGGCTAATTGGGAAAGATACAAAACTCATATTGAGAGAAATTTCAATAATGAGCTTGATTTGCAAAACGAAGTGAATATTGATTCCGCTTTGGACGCATTAAAATGTGCAATTGTTGATGCCAGGAATTATTCTGTTCCAGAGGCTCAAGTGAAATTTGATTCACCAATAATTGACGAAAATCTTCAACTTCTAATTTGTTTGAAAAATGTCCGCAGACGTCAATATCAACGTTCTCGTGACCCTGTTTTTAAAACTATTTATAAAGATTTACAGAAAGAGATTAAACATAGATTTACTCTTCTGAGAAATCAAAATTTTGAGACTAAAGTTGAAAAATTGAAACCATATTCAAAACCATTTTGGAAGCTGTCGAAGATTCTTAAGAAACCTTCAAAGCCTATTCCAGTTTTAAAAGATGGTGAACGTTTTCTTGTATCCAATGAACAAAAGGCTCAAAGACTTGCTCAGCAGTTTGAGAGTGTTCATAACTCAAATATGAATTTTGTGAGTCCAATTGAAAATGAAGTCACACGTCAATTTGATTTAATTTCTTTCCAGAATTTTTTACCTGCAGAAATAATTGAAACTAACTTGAATGAGATTAAATCAATTATTAAAAATTTCAAAAATATGAAAGCACCTGGTGACGATGGAATCTTTGATATACTAATCAAACATCTCCCTGAGAGCACAATGGATTTTTTAGTGAAAATTTTCAATTGCTGCTTCAAAATTGCATATTTTCCCAAATTATGGAAAAATGCAAAAATTACTCCCATTTTAAAACCGGATAAGAACCCAGCTGAAGTTTCAAGTTATCGACCAATCAGTTTGCTTTCTTCAATAAGTAAACTGTTTGAGAGAATTATTCTTAACAGAATGATGTCACACATCAACGAAAATTCAATTTTTGCAAATGAACAGTTTGGATTTCGCCATGGGCATTCCACAACTCATCAATTGCTCAGAGTTACTAATATGATACGAGCTAACAAATCTGAAGGTTATTCCACTGGAGCTGCTCTTTTAGACATAGAAAAAGCATTCGACAGTGTTTGGCATAAAGGTTTGATTGCGAAATTGCAAACTTTTAATTTTCCAATTTTCCTAATCAAAATTTTAAAAAATTATCTTACTGATCGAACTCTGCAGGTCGTCTATCAGAATTCAAAATCTGATAGATTTCCTGTCAGAGCAGGTGTACCTCAAGGTTCAGTCTTGGGTCCAGTCCTGTACAACATATTCACTTCAGATCTTCCTGATTTGCCTCCAGGATGCACAAAGTCATTGTTCTGCGATGACACAAGCATTTCCGTAAAAGGAAAAAGTCTTCGTGTCATATGCAGTCGATTGCAGAAAAGTTTAGATATTTTTTCTTCCTACTTGCAAAAGTGGAAAATCTCTCCCAATGCTTCTAAAACTCAAATGATAATTTTTCCGCATAAGCCTAGGGCTTCTTTCCTCAAGCCAAACAATAATCACGTTGTCAAGATGAATGGGGTTATTTTAAGTTGGTCCGACAAGGTTAAGTACTTGGGACTAATTTATGATAAAAAACTTATTTTCAAAGAGCACATTGAGAGTATACAAGCCAAGTGCATCAAATATACGAGATGTTTATATCCTCTCATTAACAGGAATTCTAAACTTTGTTTAAAGAACAAACTTTTGATTTACAAACAAATTTTTAGACCAGCAATGCTTTATGCTGTACCGATCTGGTCAAGTTGCTGTTCAACAAGGAAGAAAACGCTTCAAAGGATTCAGAATAAAATTCTGAAAATGATTTTGAAGCGTCCTCCTTGGTTTGGTACACTCGAATTACATAGACTTACTGGTGTTGAACCATTAGAAGCTATGTCAAATAAAATTATTAACAATTTTCGACAAAAATCGTTGCAATCCTCAATTGCTACGATAAGCTCTCTTTATAGCCAATAAGTTAGCAATTAAGTTAGTTGTAAGTTTACTTCCCCTTTTCTGACAAGTAGGTTTAAATCCCTACGAATGATAAGTCCTAATTGCGAAAGCAAACAAATCCTAACAATTAAAATTACAAATTTCTAACAGTGTTGAGAAGTCACCATTTGTGATTGGACACACATACTCATTATTTACTAATATTTATCATAAATACTTAAGCTACTAACAAATCCCCCCCTTTAAAAAAAAAAAATCGTTGTGGCAATGCTTTTCGGTCGGAGGGCTGTAGAATGAGCGCGAAGCCTTTTAAGACCCCTATTGTTGGCCCTAACTAGTTTTTCTTGAACTGGTATTCCGCGAACATTCGACTAATTGAAATCAGACCAATCAGGAAAAAAGCTTCGATGAGCTTTTTATCATACCAATTGTTTCTCCTCTATGTTTTTCGAACTGTTGTGAAAGATAGAAAAAGTTTTAATGATTTGCAAAATATTGCAGATTTTATCAGGTATTAATCAGGCATTAGACGTAAAAAACACTTGCCATATTTTGTTTGGATTTAAGTTGCATAACATTTTTACTAGGGTAAATATGTTTGTTAAATTAGCCGTTACAAATTTGATCTGTAAATACTTTATGTCATTTGTACTCAGAAATATAGAAAATTGAAAAGGAAGGGAAAAAAAGATCTGAGTTGTTATGCTTATATTCCAAGTTCCTTGTTGAATTTAGTATGAATAAACAAGTCCAGTGATAATAAAAATGTCGTTGCCAGCATATGTTTAATAAGAATGATAATTCTACAAACCTCTACAAATTTTTGCTAAAGAAGCCTTATTTTACCTCTCGGTGTTATTTCTGTACTTCTGTACAAATATATTCGGTTCAACACAATTGGCATACAGCACTAAAACCTGAAAATCGCAGCACTGAAACGTGAAAATGCAGTATCAAATTCTGCAATAATGCATCCAAAACCAGTTCAAAAGCAAGTCAAGCATTATTCAAAGATTTTCAAAACTCCATCCACTCTCACTCTTCCATAACGTTACTACCCAAATTAGAATGAGGAAAATATTCCATTCACTAATCATAACAAAAACTAGTGAGTAATGTCATTGACGAAATCGCAACGCAAAACAACAAACGTATGATTTCTCGGTAACAAACATAGCACATTTTGGTATCTGTTTGGCTGCTATAGAAAACCTGCTGAAAAAAATACCATCCGAACTACTTACTCTCCCTCCCATCATCACCGCACCGCATCATCGCTGCTGCGTCACTGCGATGCGAGATGCAATCCAACCAACATTTATGGGACTCTCAATTATTCTTTTGCTTGTTGCTATCGTTTTTTTCCTACGATGCGCCACGTACGAAGAGAGAATTACAACGGAGCAACGCGCATCACTCTGTTCTCAGAGTTGTATGTAGTCAACTGTTGTATTTGTCATCTCCGGGTGACCAAGCCACCAACATTTTATTACGTATTGAGAGGATACAATTTTAGTCATGAACTGTGCACTTCATGATGTGCACAACTCAAGATGAAAAAACAATCAGCTCAAAATCATTTCATTTCTTTCACTGATTGAGAGGATACAATTTTAGTCATGAACTGTGCACTTCATGATGTGCACAACTCAAGATGAAAAAACAATCAGCTCAAAATCATTTCATTTCCTTCACTGCTTTCTAATGTGGGTACATTAGAAAATATGTCAAACCAAATTATCAATGATTCCCGACAAAAATCGTTGCAATCCTCAATTACAACGATTAGCTCACCTTATAGTCAGTAAGATAAGTGTAAGATTAGATTGAGGTTTAATTTTAAATTCATTTTTTTTGACAAGTAGGTTTACAATTTTCCTACAATTAAATTACACTGCGGAAGCAGTTATAATTTATTAATGAAATGAAAATTAGAATATATATGTAATAGTGTTGATATGTCACCGTTCGTGGCAGAGCACACAATATAAATTCTGAATAAATATTAGTAAGTAATTAATTAATCACAAAACATCACCTCCTATTTAAAATAAACCGCAAAACCAGCAGGGAGCAGCATTACCTTTTAATATTCCCCATTTACGTGCCCCCCGTTCATTTTGATCATTGACGTTTGTTGTCTTTTAACTGGAAATTGTCTCAGTTGGCGAGCGCCCAGTTGAAAAAACCTAGTTGAAGCGTGCCCAGTTAGCGAACAGTTACTGTGTTTCACTTTATTGCGGAAACAATTTGCATGCCATTAAAACTTCCAAAAACCGAAATCAACGATTTTAAGACAAACCCAGCCGTCAAGAAATAATGACACAGTGAGGCCAGGCCATATTTCAAATATATTCACATATCACGAAACAATGTCTTCATACATAGGAAATCTGTAAACACAGTCTCCATTGAATGTTAACGAACATCCCAGTAAACACATGAAATCGGTTACGGTTGATCAACTGACTATTTTTCCATTTCTTCACACGAACTTTAATGTCTTTAATGAATTTTAGACATATATTCACATATGGCATCCCTATTATGACACGTTAACCAGGGTTATATTTCCCAAAAGCCAGCAGCGGGAATGGCACTTTGTGCACTACTTATCAGTTAGTGGAAATTAAATAAGTGTAATTTTTCAATTGAAAAATAAAAGGTTACTCGTAGAGATCTAAGAAAAATTACGTTGTGCCTGCGGAAAGGTCGGTCAACAACGAGTATTAAAAAAGCGAGTATTTTTTTAAAAATGAAAGCCCCTATTGCCGTACCTTTTCTTGACTCCTTTTACTATCACCGACAGTATATTCCATACGATAGAAATTAAGAACAGCTCCAAATCGATGACACACGTCAATCAGATATATGATCGTCTAAAGGACGGAGTGCTTCATCCGTGCTAGGTAAACTTGAAAAAAAAAATCCCTTAAGCGGTGTTTAGAAGTGACGGTCGCATTATGCGAACCCCATCTTCGGCATATGTCTAACAAATTGACCGTCCCTCAATATGTGTTACTGATGCACACCTTAGCGCGTATGGAATTGAAATCCTTGGATTTATTTGGATTAGCACAAAAGTAAATGTTAAAGATTCGAAGTGTCAAGTTAGGTTAGCCGTAAGGCGCGAAGGTGTCCAACTGGCCGTCCTATATCTCACACGATTGGATGCGTTTTTTTTTCTCTGGCGGCTTCAGCTGAACGGTTTGCAGCCAGTAGCACTTTATCATTTTGGCATTTAGATGCAAATCGATGCTAACATAACAGGTTTGCAACGTCTCATCATATGGCGATGTGGCAAAAAATTACCGTTTGTTTTTTTCCTTTTCAGTTTTGAAACTGGTTTGAAGGTTAAGTTCAACCAAAGCGCTTAACATGTTGGATGTTTCGTGTAATTTATGGTGAAAATTGCGGTTATCTAGATTAAGATACACTTGCGGGTTCCGGTTAGTCGTATTACCAAAACAGATTAGTTAGATTAGTGTTAGAAGAATCATCATCATCATCAGCTATCCATGACTCGTTTTTGTACATATTCATGTTGCGACGTGCGTCGGATAGATTTTATCATCTCATGCCTTAAAAACATGTTCCTTTTCCATTTCACCAAACTAATTGCCTTGAATCCAAAACGTCGTGCATCAGCAGATCCTTAAAATTTTGAAGTAGAATACTTCTCTCAGGAAGTTCGGCTACATAGGGATATGAAATTAAAATCTAAAATCGAAAAAAGTGAAAAATGTGTCCAATTTCAAATGCTAATAAATCAGTTTGATCAGATTGATTTCCTTCGTTCTTGCAGCAATAGATTGGAAAATCTTCTAAGATTCTTCCCAAAAGAAGATAATTGTAATTTTATTATTCACACTATTGTACTATTGAAAATAGTCAAGCTTTGTCAAAACGAAAAATTCGACCTCTGATTGGTCGTTATATGATTGCTTCCCAAGCACGGTCGACAGAATCATATACCTTGCAATTTAAAACATGCTACAGGCGAACTTCGATATAAGGAATCCTCGATATAAAGTACCTTCGATATAGCGTCACTCGATATAAGGTACATTTTACCTCGATATAAGGTACATATTTTTATTATGTTACAAATAACTCCGAAATTGGTATGGAAACTCCTATAAATAATATATTGGTTATCCTGTCAACGTCTCTGGTTACTATTGATCATTTGGGGAGTGTCCATAAAATACTCCACACTCAACGGAAGCTTGAAAACCCGTTCGAAAAACATGATATAGCGTGGTTTAACATGGATGGGAACGGAGGAGCTGATAGAATAAATTAACTTAAAGTTTAAAATTTTAAAAGACAAAATTTTATTAAAGCTCGAATTGCTAGAGATGTTTAAAAAAGTGCATTTTTTCATCAAAAACATTATGAAACTTATGAAAAAGTTGTAAATATGCTTAGGTGTCGTACAAAAATTACGTAACGCATGAAGGGGGGGGGGGGTAGGGGGGCTGAGTTTGCATTTATTGTTGTTACGTAGGGGGGAGGAAGGGGGGTGGTAGAGACATTTACGTAACTGTGATGTTTGCTCGAAATTGAAAACTTCGTAGAGGGGTCAAGCTGATCAGTGTTACGTAATTTTAGAGGGAAGAGTCATGCCGAACGATACCTATCGCTACATAGGGGGGAGGGAGGGTGTCTGAAATCTAGATTTTTAGCGTTACGTAATTTGTGTACGACGCCTTAGGGTATGTTCGGCAGAATGGTGTATTTCTCAAATATGAAAAAATGTACTATATTAGTAGGCCTCTGAAATCACACCCAAAAAAGTTGATTGGTATTTTTTTAATTTTCAAACATTTTAAGAATGTTTCTATGAAAACACTTGTATGTGGTCAATATTCAAGGGATAGAACCAAAGCGTCTTCAGCAAAATTTTTTCTGCAAAAGATTACCTACAATTTTGTTAAAAACTTCACTTTGCTTTGATAAGTTATTAAAGAAAATAATTACATTTCACTTTTAGGCAGATTAATCAAAAATCTATTCGTATTAAAAGTTTCGCCTTAAGATAAACAGAAACTTTGTCGAATACACTATAGCATTTCAAAAGCATTTTTACGGTCAAAAGGTTCACGATCACGTTTTTCACGTTTAAAACCAGTGTACAAAGTGCAACTTTAGGCCACACTTATGTGTAAAAAAAAGTTAGTTCAAACGGTCATATTTAAATGCAATGAAGAAAATGCAGATTCCGAATTCCTGAAGGACGAGGAAATTATTGAAAAAGTTGTCAACCCGTAAGCAGATATTCTTGGTTTTTATTCATCGGACCAAAAAATACATAACAACGAGAAGGAAAAAAGCAGTTTTAATAAAAAGTCTGTATGAATGTAAATAAATGTTTTTTTTTTCTGGATGACATACGTTTTGGAAACAAACTATCACACGCGGCTAAAGGTCTTCTAGAAAGCCAAAATAAACTATGTGTTTCAAATTGTACTTGAAATAAGTTGGTTCACACTTATAGTTGGATTCTATTTCCAAAATGAACTATACGTAGACAAATGACAACAAAATGAAGTATTTGAAGCCCTATTGTTGAAAATGTTTCTTGATTCGATATAAAGTACAACTTGAAAATCGAAATGTACCTTATATCGAAGTTTGCCTGTATTGGGCCTATATAAGAGCCTGTTTCAGCCGAAGCCGCTCATAATAGTTCTAGACAGCGCCAACAGTGCAGTGGACACCAGCGATGGCGGAAAGCGGATGGATGGCAATGGATAGCGAGCGGATTCTAGCAACGATAGCAGCTGGGCCAGCTGATGCAGGGACAGTGGATACCAATGGCAGCGTATAGCGGCCACAACTGTGGCATGGCTATGGATAGCGAACTAGTTGCAGCGGATCTCAGCATCGATAGTGGCTGATGCAGTGAGGTGAAATGCAGTCTCTGTGCGATAGTGGGCACTAGTAAATGCATTCAATGAAAAGTTGACTCATTTTGACAACACATGAGCCGTCTAGTTTTGAGTGTTAAATCAGCTTTTCATTGTTTATTTTATCACAAGGAATACTTTAGTCGCACTGTCAGTGATAACGCAAAGATGTGATCGGCATCTTATCCGATACTAAAATGAACAACAAATTGTCCTTTTCAGGATGAAATAAAAACTTGATTGAAGAGTTAATATTTTCTAATGAGTTAATTCACATTTTTAAATTTGTAAAAGTAATAAATTTTACTTCATCTCCGTGTCTCAAAACATACTGAATTATGTTTTCCTTCAGTCATGAGCACGACATCCGAAAAATTTCATCTCAAAATTTAAAAATGGTCAAGCGGTCAAGCCCCAACCATGACAAGCAACTTACTATATTATTAAAAATGGTCAATCCTTGTTGAAGCGCAAAATTCGATTGATCTGATTAGTCAAAATTTATTTACTAAAAAAATGACTGACACGCAAGCAGCCGGGTTATCTTTCTTGTAAAAGTATTCTACTTCAACCTTGCGGTCGTGACTTTGCACACAACCCTGCTGTGATTTTTCTAATAAATATCGAAATATCAACTGCGACAATATGTTCTTCACTGACGGATCACTTCTCGATGGGTCCACTGGCTTCGGTATCTTCAATAACAATTTAACCGTCTCCCATAAGCTCGATAATCCTGCTTCTGTTTACGTCTCAGAATCAGCTGCAATTCAGTACACCCTAGGGATTATCGGAAAAATGCCCACGGACCATTATTTCATCTTTACGGACAGTCTCAGTTCCATTGAGGCTCTCCGATCGATGAAAGATGTTAAGCACTCTCCGTATTTCCTGGGGAAAATACGGGAACATCTGAGTGCTTTATCCGAAAAATCGTATCAGATTACCTAAGCGTGGGTCCCTTCTCACTGCTCGATACCGGGTAATGAGAAAGCGGACTCTTTGGCTAAGGTGGGCGCAACAAACGGTGAAATTTATGAAAGACCAATTGCTTTTAATGAGTTTTTCGCACTTGTACGTCAGAATACGATCATCAGTTGGCAAAATTCTTGGACTAGAGGGGAACTGGGAAGGTGGTTACATTTCATTATCCCCAAGGTATCGACGAGCCCGTGGTTCAAGGGGTTGGATGTGGGTCGAGATTTCATTTGCGTGATGTCGCGGCTTATGTCCAATCACAGATTTGATACGCATCTCCGTCGTATTGGGCTCGGGGAAAGTGGTATCTGTGCCTGTGGTGAAGGTTATCACGACATAGAGCACGTTGTTTGGTCATGCCCTGTACACCGTGACGCCAGGTCTAAATTAATAACTTCCCTCCGGGCCGAGGGTAGAGGACCAGCTGTTCCTGTTCGTGATGTCTTGGCGAGTCGTGACCTACCCTACATGTCCCTTGTATACATTTTCCTGAAATCCATCCACGCCCCAGTCTAGTCCCATTCCTTTCCATCCACATTCAACAAAACGGCAAGAACACGTCATAGACCTCGATTTTGGAATCATCAACTGAACCCCACACGAATCCGCCAGGACCTGAGAACCCGAGGCCTTTCGTGATATCTTGGCTTGAACAACAGCGAACAACAACAACGAACCATAACCAGCAACTAAACCCCGCACAATACTTCCAGGACCCGAGGATTACAAGCCCCTGTCTCAGCTCATAACATCGTGGCTTAGCAGAACAAATCCATACATGCTGCATATTCATGGCCATTCGACGATCATCAGACGACCATTCAACTACAAAACATAAATTGGAAAATATATGCTAGTTTTAAGATAGACTTAATTTCAGCTCGTAGTCGGCAGCGAGGATAAAAAATTTGCTTAAAGATTTTAAGTCATCAGATATAATTGGCGCCGTTAAACATTGAATTGTATTTGTGCCGTGTCAAATAAACGATAGGTGAAGAAAAAAAAAAACGTCGTGCACATGTAAATTACTTTCGCACGTGACATTCAAAATCGGCAAGTTCCTTTGCGTGGATCAAGCGACCAATTTTTTTTTTCTTCAGAACAACGGCGAATTTGACAACGTTGTCAAATAAAACAAAAAACCGTAAAGCACGTGAAATTTCAATAAACATAAGTGTGCAAATGTGAGGCAAGTTGTGCAACACTAACTCTTAAGATATTTATCTTACAGACGAACCAACAACAGCACGTGATGGATGGCTACACTATCTTGATCGTCACCTTTTGCTGCACAATAATCGCGAATTTATTGGCGAAAAACACTCACTAGAGAACGGTAAAATATGTACTAGTGATTTCCGGGCAGGATAACGAACAACAAAGTGCTTGCGGCATATGGGCTGCGATTACATAAACAGAAAATCTGCCGTTAGAGGAAACTAGAGAAAATAATTGTGAGATTATGCGCCAGGATAGTATACCAAGATCCAATCACCAATGAACATTTATCAAATACAAATGGAAAATATTTACAAGCACCCGAATAATTCTTTCGAACCATATGCTTAATCTTGAAATAATTAGTTCAGGGTTTGAGATACACCTCGTATATTTGACACTGATTTTGTTTAAATTGGTCATGAAATCTAAGATTTCAGCATTTGTTTAGGTACATGAGTAGGTTAGCAGTAGGTATATGAGAGATCTATGCCCTTTGGATCTCATTCAGAACTTTGATTTTCACAGCAGTGGCTATACCATAAAAACACATGGATTCTATTGAAATTGTGTACGGAACGCACCATTACTCCTGCTGGCTCTAAACCTAAATCAAAAGAACACATCAAACCAACAGCTGAGGTTATTAGTCATTGCTTGATCATGTGTGGCATGGCAATTATTGCAATGTGTAATATTTTCTTCGTACACACAAACGCAACTTTTGGTTGATATCACATTAATTATCTTACTTTTGTAGTTTACGGGAAACACTCACGTTTTAGTAATGTAAGTATAATTTATTCAAACCGCACACTATTTGCATCGCGTTGTTGACACATCAACCGCACGACCCTTGAAATAAATCATCTTTTCGATTTTACTTCATTCTATCGATCGGGATGACTTAATTATGAAGGTATACACGCTCACACCGTGTACAGCGCATCACATTGATTGGATTGTCGGCTTACAACTTACGTATAATCCTTTCCAATTTAAGCAGGAATGGAATAAGTAAATGGCCGGCACGCTTTGTCTCAACAATGTTGTATCCTATCAGCTGATGATCACCGGAAAGCAGCTGGCGATCGGAACACGTGATCGCCTGAATGGTGCATCGATCGTACTTCCTTTTTCCTCCTTGGTAAATTGAGACTTATATGCAAAGTATTTCCATCAACTCAACTGATAAGACTGTTTTTTTAGTTGAATGACTAATTTGGTAACTAAATCCCATCACTCGTTAATAAACACAGTTTCTCAACAATGAAGCAAACGGATATAAACAAGATTTTTTGTAACGCTATAAATTATCGACATTGATTGGGTGAGTGACTCATTCTTCTGTACGAAAATCAATTTGCAGAAATCCGCTAACAGCTAGAATATAAATAAGAGGAAACTCCCCACGATTTGATCAACAACAGTTCTGGGACTTTTATTTTCATTGATCGGGGAATTCTGAAGAAGAGGATGAAATAAATCGCACGTTTATAATTGTTTGATGTATATTCCGGTCTCTCACTTGCCCTGATCGTTGCTGTGAAAACGTTGTGTCCCAGTCTGTACGTGCAGAGTCATCCAGTGCCACAGACTAAATTGGGTGCGGGTTCTACACTTATGAATCGTTCATTATAAATGTTTTTTGCCTTGACAATGACACAGTGCGATGGAAGTCACACACGGATTATACGAGGAGGTACAATGGGTAACCATCGGATTAAGGATTTTAGTTAGCTACACTTTATCACGCGTTCGCACCAGTGTTAATCAATGGTAGGTAAGTGTGATTGCTATTTGAAAAGCATGCAACCGCAAAAATGTATCTAATTACAACCCACTTGGCGGCAGCAGTGTTATGCTGCCAGATGGTAAAGTTTTCTGAGACTAAAATATTGAATCAACGTATCGGTGATTTGATAACTATTGTGTCACAGTTTTGTACTAAAGCTCCAATAGAACTAGACGGGTTTATGCCTGAATGCTACGACCCGAGTTTAGCATCGAACTAGGGATTGTGGATAGAAGGATTTTCACGGCGTATTACGCAGTGTTCCTCAAGCGAAATAGAAAATTGTCGAAAAAATGCACCATAAAACTTAGGAGAAAACCAATGTTGCATAATTCATACGCATAACTACCGCCTAGTACTGTTAAGCTTCTGGTCTTTGGTATCTACTAGACAGGTGAAACGCACAGATGGTTCAATCTATCAACAGACTTTCATCACATCTGCCAGTATCTGCGATGTAACGAATGCGCAAATATATTAAATCATCTTGATTTATTTGTCATCACTCAACAGTTTGTCGAACATCGGTGGATAGACTCAGGTATCTTGACGCTCCGTTGTGGTAAACAGACTGCGTACCGGTAAGAGAGCTAGTACACGTGGAGTGTAGTGCCAAGAGGAAACTTAGAGGAGAAATAGTGATATGATTTATGACAGGAACCACAAAGCTCAAGCTACAATGAATGAGTGAGAAAATATGGTACACGCGGTCGTTACCCGGATAGTTTGCGCATAAACGATCGGCCGGACAACAGAGTCGAGGTTGGCCCAGTGAATCCCGGTCCAAAGATGTCTCTCACTGTGCGAAATGCTGTATGTATGTAACAAGCAAACAACCAATAAAGTAAACTGTTTCTACTTGCCTGTCTCTTCTGTTCTGTAGACATGGTACACATGGTTGAAGCTTATTATGTAAAAACCTCAATCCCCTCGCTAGGTCTATCTCAAAAAACATCGTAACTATCCGGACAAATATTGAAAGGAATTAATTCAATAAACGGTTAGCTATTGCCATAAAAAAAAACAGTGACGTAGTTAGACCCCAAACCAATCAAATTCTCTAAAGATTTCCAATATCAATTGCAGGGATTTTTCTGTATGCCTGAAGGGCATTGGGCAGAAGTGCCAATGCGACAGAAATGGTTGTTTTTTGTAGCTGGTCCCGATTGCTGTACACAGATTACAAGATGCTCGAACTCATTGCAAGCTTGTGCCCCAATTTGGTAGGTACTGCATATTTGATGAAACCAGTAACCGTTTTGGGATTGGTACTTCATACCTGGTATGGAGTTCCGAAGAGATTGAACCTTGGTGAAGCAAAAAGGAGAGATTCAACGGAGAAGTTGAAGTTCTCTAACCAGGATGAAGAAGTACTCGGCCCAACAAAGTCTGAAAATTCAAGGTTTTTTTTTTCAAATTTTGCAGTACAGTATTTTTTTTTGAACGAAGATCTTGCAAACTTGAATTCACGAAAGGATTACAATGAAGCGAAAAAGAAAGGTAGTTTTTCAACGGTGATAAACAATCCGGTGGAACCTGCACTCGGGGCAGCCAGCGGGAGACTAGAATGGTTTTGATTCAAAGTCCGCTAAAGAAAAGGGAAATGCACTACTGATGGTTACAAAACACCGTAAAAAGTCAAACAATTTATCGAAATAGTCAGTTTTTGATTTATCAAAGCTTATAACTAGAGACAGTGGTAATTCGCGATGGTTGGTTAATGACTCGACCAAAGGCGCATAACAGTTCCCACTAGTGAACCTCAGCCTTCCAGCTACCGTACCCCTACCTTCTCGTGGTACCAACTGATGTGCGAGTAACCAGTGGAAAGATCGGGCAACCAACCCTGGTGGGACTGCTGGTCGCATGCTGACAGGGGGCGGGGCTTCCTTCCTCGAAAGGGAGTTTCCTGGGATCGACACCAACAGAAGCGTTCTAAGTAACGCAGTGTCCTTCTCAAGTCCTGGTAGTGCCCGGGACTCTAAACAATGGCACTACGATGGCCCTCCTGCGACATAGTGGGGTTGGTCGCTGGCCTTGCAAGCCCGCACCATTAAAAAACAACAGCAACGAACGCAATAACGTTAAGTACGGACCGGAACAATCGGCTAGGACCTAGGTAACGAAAACGGACTAACGATTGGATTCTCGGAACATGGAACTGCCGATCCCTCAACTTCCTAGGAAGTACCTGCGTGCTTTCCGAGGAATTGAAGACCCGCAAATTCAACATCGTAGCGCTGCAGGAGGTATGCTGGAAGGGGACGATGGTGTGTACGTACAGGGCCGTTTCTTCAACATTAGTATTATCAACGTGCATAGCTCAGTTGGAGAGTGAATATGACCGCTGCCCAAAACATGATGTCAAGATCATCATCGGGGATTACAACGCTCAGGTTGGCAGGGAGGAGGACACACCAGCTGACGAATGAAAATGACCTCAGACTAATCGACTTCGCCACCTCCAAGAACTTGGCCATACGTAGCACCTTCTTTCAGCATAGCCTCCACCATAGACTCACCTGGAGATCACCGAATAGAACAGAAACACAAATCGACCACGTTTTGATAGATGGTCGGCACTTCTCGGACATTATCGATGTCAGATCACATCGAGACGCTAACATCGATTCGGATCACTACCTAGTGATGGTTAAGATACGCCAAAAACTATCCGTTGTGAATAACAAACGGTACCGTCGCCCGCCACGGTATAATCTCGCGCGACTGAAGCAACACGACATCGCAACACAGTACGCGTCATCGCTCGAAGCTGCACTGCCAGAAGAGGGAGAGCTTGAAGAAGCCCCTCTAGGGGATCGCTGGAATGCCGTGAAAACAGCCATCAGCAGTGCTGCGGAGGAAGTCCTGGGACACGTGCAACCGAATCGACGTAACGAGTGGTTTGACGAAGAATGTCGGCAGATTTTGGACGAGAAGAACGCTGCGCGGGCAACAATGCTGCGTAGAGCCACCCGTCAGAATGTGGAGCGATATAGACTGAAACGGAGGCAGCAAGTCCAACTCTTCAAGGAAAAAAAGCGTCGCCAGGAAGAGGAGGAATGTGAAGAACTCGAGCAGCTGCACCGCACACACGAAACACGAAAGTTCTACCGAAAACTCAACGGATCCCGCAGAGGCTTTGTCCCACGAGCCGAAATGTGTAGGGATAAGAATGGAGGCATTTTGACGGATGATCGTGAGGTGATCGAAAGGTGGAAGCAGCACAACGATGAAAACCTAAATGGCGTGCAAGCAGGAGACCACAACAGGAGCGGAGAAGACGTGGTCGGTGCAACGAACGACGAAGATGTGCCACCCCCAACAATAAGCGAAGTTAAGGATGCGATCCGGCAGCTCAAGAACAACAAAGCGGCCGGAAAAGACGGCATCGGAGCTGAGCTTATTAAGATGGGCCCCGACAAACTGGCTAGCTCGCTGCATCGGCTGATCGTCGAGATCTGGGAAACAAAACAGCTACCGGAGGAGTGGAAAGAAGGGGTTATCTGCCCCATATACAAAAAGGGCGACAAACTAGACTGCGAGAACTATCGAGCGATCACAGTCCTGAATGCAGCCTACAAAGTGTTTTCCCAGGTCATCTTTTAACGCCTGTCACCATTAGCCAGCAGGTTTGTAGGAAGCTATCAGGCCGGCTTCATGGAAGGACGGTCTACAACAGACCAGATCTTTACACTGCGGCAGATCCTCCAAAAGTGCCGTGAGTTTAGAGTCCCTACACACCATCTTTTCGTCGATTTTAAAGCCGCATACGATTCAATAAACCGACAAGAGCTATGGAAAATTCTAGACGAAAACGGCTTCCCGGGGAAGCTGACAAGGCTGATTAAGGCTACGATGGAGGATGTGAAGTGTTGTGTGAGAATTTCGGGTGGAACGTCGGACCCATTCGAGTCTCGCAGGGGGCTCCGACAAGGTGATGGTCTCTCCTGCTTATTGTTTAACGTCGCGCTAGAGGGTGTTATGAGACGAGCGGGGTTTGACATGCGGGGCACGATTTTCAACAGATCAGGTCAATTTATTTGCTTTGCGGTTGACGTGGATATTATCGGCAGAAAATTTGAGACGGTGGCAGACCAGTATACCCGACTGAAATGTGAAGCAGGTAGGGTCGGACTGAAGATTAATACGTCAAAAACTAAGTATATGCTTGCAGGTGGGTCCGAGCACGACAGGGCACGTCTAGGCAATACGGTAACAATCGACGGGGATGAGTTCGAGGTGGTCGACGAGTTTGTGTACCTCGGCTCTCTGGTAACTGAGAATAACGATACCAGCCGGGAGATAAAGAGACGTATTATCAGTGGAAGTCGTGCCTACTATGGGCTTCATAAAAAACTACGGTCGCATATTCTGAGTCTTCGCACTAAGTGTATCCTGTACAAAACGCTAATAAGATCGGTCGTTCTCTACGAGCATGAGACGTGGACAATGCTCGAGGAGGACTTGCGAGCACTCGGAGTTTTTGAACGTCGGGTGCTAAGAACCATCTTTGACGGTGTGCAGGAGAACGGCTTGCGCGTCTCTACGGTGAACCCAGTATTCAGAAAGTGGCTAAAGCTGGAAGGATACGCTGGGCAGGGCATGTAGCTAGAATGCCGGATAGCTACCCTGCAAAATTGGTGTTCGCTTCAAATCCGGCGGGAACGAGAAGGCGAGGGGCGCAAAGAGCGAGATGGGTGGACCAGATGGAGCACGACCTGCAAAGTACCGGGTGTCCGCGGAACTGGAGGCAGGTCTTAAGGAAATACTAAAAAAAAGCGGTTTTGCTTTTAATAAAAACGAGAAACAACTGTTTTATTTAATTTAGTATACTGTTTTTTTTAATTTAAGTTAAGTTGTTTCGCGGCTTCCGGGAAAACGCGATTTACCACTGTCTCTACTTGTAACTGATGATTAAATTTCATTTGACTATTATTATTGGTTAATACAAATATTTTTTTAATAGAAAAAAGTGCATTTTTTTTATCGCAAAAATCACGAATAACTTAGTTGAAGTTCAAGATTATTATTAAAGAGTTAAAGCCCTATTCTGCTTCCGGCAAAGTTTTTCTCTATAAAATTTTCCATTTTTCAACCGTATTCAATCTTATATGGCTTAATGTACGGTACCCGCTTTAAATGATTAGATGCAGGAATGTTTAAAAAAAGTAGGAGGTTGTATCTAAGACACGACCACATTAAAAAGGATATAACATCTCAAAAAAAAGTATGAGGGTAAGTGTCTATGACGCAAACGCAGACTGAGCGTTGTTATTCGCAGCCGCGATATTAAACATGGAATAGCGTGATTTATTCATCTTGTATGCGGAATAGAATTTCATCACATCACGTGACGACACCAAACGAATGGTTTATCCAATCGAATCTGTAATAATATCCCGCTACAGATGCACCAAAGTAACATTTCGCAACTCTATAATACTTTAATAAATTGGTGTTCAAAATCCGTTCATTGACAGTAAAATAAAAAGCATTTTAAAATGATAACATAAATCTGTTACCGCTGCAGTATGTGATGCGGTCTGACCAGCCAGAAGTACACATCGCAACGCTCTACCTGCTCAACACAGCTACATCAACGGAATGAGCGATTAATTTCACAAATTCTCTATTTATAGTAAGTCAGCAATCAGCCGAAAGCAAGCGAAAGGGAAGCGAGCTTGTGAATGGTTGATTGTACCCAATGTTCATCCAATTTCAACAAGTTTGGTATTGTGAAGATATTCCAATTATTACAACAAAGTCTTGGGCAGTGTTTAAGCTGTCGGTCAAGATATTGGTGTTTAAAATCCAGTCAGTAGTAGAGACACTATAAGCATTTGAAAATGATATCATAACATCTGTTACCGCTGCTGTGCGCGACGCGATCTAACCGTCGAGAAGAACACATCGCAACGCTCTGTCTGTGCAGTACGGCCGCCAAAGCAAAATAAGTGATTGAATTTCGTACTCCCTCTTTTTATAGTGTGTTGGCAAGCAGCAGAAAAGCGAGATTGTGATTGATTGAAAGCTGCAAAATTAAACTGAAATAATCGATTTTCAATTCAACTTTTCACTGATTCACAATCGCAAAAACATGCAAATTATTATACCAAAGCATCATCGCGGGGAAGAAGGCCGAAGCCTTCAACCGGCAAATTGAAACATTTGCTGCTATCACTCTGCTGCTGAGATATGTGACAATCCGACAAGTGTTTTTTTTAAGTCGAAAGCAAATTCGAAAAGCCAGTTGATACCGGCGCAACCCGCTGCTGCTACTGCCATCCCCTTTCCATGTCCCCTTTCAATTTACACTCCAATGTGGCACGCTAGAGAATAACGTAGTTCTGCGTCAAAATCAACTCAAGTACAATCGTATATTCTCGCAGGTAGCGTGGAGTAGCCATGCACACAAAATGGCAACGTTTGGCAACAAAATAGTAACTACGTAGGGTCAGCGTTTGAGGCAGGTGGCTCGCGCTGCCGTACCTATATATTGATTTGTATATATTGAATTGTAAGCACAAATTTAGAATATAAAGAAAATTTGAATGAAAAAAATCGATGTTTAATGGTTAGTCACGAAATAATCGTTCCATTGGACAGACCAAACCTTCCTATCTTAGTAAGTGATTACTCTTTGATTTCTCTTCAAGGTGCATAGACCTCCACATTAGCGAGGACCCTAGCTAGAAGACCTAATCAGGCCAAAGAAACAGGATGTCAGATAAAGTTCTACGCGTTGCAAGAATGAACGTTTTGACACAATCTCCTCAAATCCGGAACATTTCCGGTGTCTGAAGGTGCGACATTAAATGAAACGTATAAAGAAAGATTAATATCTTGAGCCATGTAGTCAAAATATAAAATCATGAATCTGGTTTGATATTGAAGGTCGACCAACCCCTCGAAAATTTCAATTACTAATGGGTTAATGACCATACATCGTATCAATGACTGGTAAAAGAGGTTCCAAATTGAAAAAAGTTGAAAAAGAGATTTAGAGATTTAGAGTCCTTTCGTTGAAAAAAGTGACTTTTCAGAGACTAGCTTTGAAATAAAGACCATGTGTCTAGAAAGAAAGCTACTACCAGCCCAGCGAAATTCACATTTTTTTATCAAAAACCCCCCCCGAAAGGAATGTTTGGCAATGTCACTGAGCTGTTGTGATATTTTCTAAATAAACTGATAATCTACTTATTATCTGGCGGCTAATAACGTTATGAAGACTAGTTTGGATATGATTAGTAATTTTATTGGTGAGTTTGGAAGACACAGAAATGATATAGTAATCAGTATAGTAATTAATGTCTTTCAAGTAGTGCAAATGATATAAAAGTACATTCTCATACTGATATGTGTTAGGAGTTAATCTGCGAAGCCTTCGCAGTGCGAAAGCTGAGATCACATCGGCAACAGCACTATCTCGTGCAGTTTTGTAAAATCGAAGATATGCAGCAGCCTCGTACTGTGAAAATTTGGTCGACTGACCCGTACAGTTGTGTATGGTATCGCATACGCCAGAAAGTTTATTTGCTGTCCTGTGTATCGTAGGATTAACTTAAATTTAGGTATTTTACATAAGCCAAAATAATTCATATAGGGTAGCGAACGTCTTCGTCAGAGGTTTTCTTCGGCAGTTTTTCTGCAGCAATTTTATGCTAAAGGGGGCCGAAGAAAACCACTGACAAAGATGTTCGATACCCTATATGTTGAGCTCGCTCTGGTAATATTCTATCCGCTAGCTTTTCATACTATTCTCTTAATACTAGCTTAATCCTATTTGTTGCTAGCCATGATCACGTCAACTATATTGTTTCTTGACAAGCATTTAACAATGGTGTGCAAATTTCATTCAAAACTTCCTGCTCGAAGTTTTTGGAAGGGTAATCACCAACCAGACAGAAATCTCCTTCGCCCTCTATTCTCACTCATTACCATATAAAGTAAAGATTAAATCAGTGACTGCTCGGTTAGCGAAAGATTCGCTCGAAAGCAGAGATGGTGTCTGTAATCGTAAAACCATACCATTAGTATTTACCTAAGCAATATCACAAAGGTTGTTTGAGCACACGAGTGTTAACTTATGTCTGCATAGTAAACAGGTAGTGGAAAGAAACGGTATTTACACAAGTTTTGCCTATCTAAATGAGCGTAAAAATCACCCCGAAAACCTGAATCAGAGGCTGCGATATGTTTTACTGATTGAATCAATTAGTGCTCTAGCATTTGGTTAGGAGAATACCTGAATGAAGCAAATTACTCATTTATCTTCCAAATATGGAGTATTCTGTACGCAATTAAGCAATTTAATCATTTGATTTTATCATAAACTTTTCTGCAAACTATTCCGTTCAAACAAGGCATGACAGGACACTTTTTGATGATAAATAATGCAGGGTTTGAAAAAATCAGCTTTTATCTAAAACGCTGAAGCCAAATATTTTTTATATGTAAAATTCATTCAATCAATACAAATACTGCCACTGACGATCTTCAATGTTTCAGTTCCAGTCCGTTCAATGTTCAATTTAAACGTTTTTTTTTCAAGCACATGCCTATGAGGTTAATTCGAAAGTCACAGCATTGAACTGCAAACTGTGACTCGTCTGTAGTACGTATTGGAGCTAACATTGGCTAAAACATGTTACTGAGCCCCACACTGACTGTCTTGAATAAAACGCAAAGGTCGTGCATCATCCGTTAATTCCGAGTGGTGAAGATGCAAAGACCGGCTTTTGTTCCATTCAAAATGCACTTACACTGCGACGGGCAATAACGAGTAAACCGTGCAAAATAGCTAACGTTCGGAAAAGTTGATGGCACTGTGACTCTTGAATTTAAAATGTTGTTGAACTTTAACGAGAGAAAAAAAAAAACAATATCAGCTGCTCGGCCACGGTCCCCTGTCCAACAGGCGGCAGTATTTAGCTAGTTACAGAAATCTAGCAGCTGCGTTTACGATGTTTGTACCGAGCGGAGGTTGTGGAGTTAATGAAGTTTTCGGATGATGATGCTTGGAAATAGCTCCCGTCATGTTGTTGAAGGAACAACTTTTACATAGAGCATTCAACACGATCTATAGACAAGCTGGTTGAAGTGAACCTATAGTTCTTTTTTGGGAGCACATATTTTGCGAAACGTGGTAGTTTTCTGTATGTTTATTATTTTCACTGATTTCTAATGATTTGGGATAATCCTCAATGTTTGATATATCCAACAATTGCAAATGGTTCGGCAATTGAACGAAAATCAATATTTGAAAGAGAACAAAAATAATAATGATGATCTGAAAATCGATCTTGGTTGTAATTAAGTTGTTATTCATGAATAATCTAGTGACATTGACGAGCTTATACTGTACTCGTAGATGTACTGAAATTTTTTTCTTTGATTCTGTTTAGGTTTAGTAAAGACTGACTTAACATGAATATATCAAAATGTTCTTTTTAGTTATCATAAATGCATAAGTATTGTGGCTCAAGTGGTACGGTAATGTTGAAATGTTAAGATAGCTTAATTTGGATGGGATAGTAGTTTGAAAACAGTACAAATTCAGAAGCAAATACATCAACGATACCTATTTCTCACCAAGTACTACCAAATATGTAGTGACTATAATTGGCTTCGTAAAATATTAATTTGTATTGTGCCGTGTCAAACAAAAAAAATGTAGTGACAACTAAAAAACAAAATATTCATTTTTTCACGTGATTCACCTGAAAATGATTCAAAATGCCATATTAAATCCAAAAATGGCGACTTTTGGTTCTTCAGAGGGATTGGGATAATTCTCAGAGACCGGAAATCAATTTCACATGCCGTTTTGAAATCCAAGGTGGTGACTTCCGGTTCATCTGGTGTCGTTTTGAGATTACTGGACAGCATCCCGATTACGGAAGTATCCATATTAGGTGGCATTTAGTCAATTTTAGCTGTTCTTGAATTTCAAAATGGCGTCTGGAGTTGTTTTCCGATTTCTGGTTATTATCTCGATTCCAGGAATACCCATATTCGATGGCATTCGGTCAATTTTGTTTCTCTTCCTGATACCGTAAGGCGCCCTTTTGGAATCAAAAATCGGAAATCGGATGAAAATTGTCAGTAGAATATTAATTTGTGGGTAACCGGGTACCCATCTCTTTTCTTCAGCAGAATTTTCCTCCATTCTACTCGGTTCTGGGCTACTCGTCGCCAATTTCCTAGAAGTCTCGATACTCGCAGATCCGCCCGATTTTACCGCACTGTCATTCGGCATCCTCGCGACATGCCCGACCCATCGCAGCTTCTCGGCCTTCGTCAGGTGCACAATGGGAATCTCTCCAAGTAGTGCTTGCAGCTCGTGGTTCATACGCCTGCGCCACACTCCGCTTTCGGTTTTTACTCCACCAAAAATTGTCCGCAACACTTTCCGTTCAAATACGACCAGTGCGCGTATGTCCTCCGTGAGCAGCGTCATGGTTTCGAGTCCATACGGGTCTGGTTAGGGTTTTGTACATCGTTAATTTCGTGCGGTTGCGTATGCTCCTGGATCGAAGCGTCCTGCGAAGGGCTAAGTAGGCTCGATTTCCAGCTTGAATACGTCGTTGGACCTCCTTACTTGTGTTGCCCTAAAGAGCAATGTTGAACAACGTGCAGGATAATCCATCTCCTTGTTTCAACCATCTGTGCGCTTCGAAGGGATTCGAGAGTGTCCCCGACACGCACACGTAACACATCACTCGGTCTAAGGTAGCTTTGATAAGTTGTGTCAATTTATCCGTAAAACCGTAGTCGTGCATTATTTGCCATATCTGGTCTCGATCGACTGTATCATGCGCTGTCTTGAAGTCCACGAAAACATGATGTGTGGGCACGTCGGTAGCCGGTCCTTGCCGGCGGCTCTGTTGTTCTTGAGTGACCCAATTTCCCGTTTGATCTCCAGGATATCGGGAACTGGGACACTACTGTCGTTTGTAGGCCCTCCAAGGAGTAGTACCCATGTAAGGGGTAAAACAGCATCAACTTCCCCGCATTGACCAACCTTTTTTACTCTATAAAAACTAATATCATCGAAAGTTGCCTTTTAATGAGCTTTGATATGGCACTTAGTTTTATCACATTTGATTGCAGTGAAGTATGGAATCTAGTCTTATGAAACCTAAAAAGGTACCCGGGTACCGCAACGAGCATATAACGGTCAATACCTGCGTTTGCTTGAACATTCCGCTTACCTTTTATTGACGTTTGTTACCTTTCATCATGCTGTCATCGATCTCCGATTATAGTGTATTGTTCTATTCTCCGTAAAAAGTTTTTCATCATACCTACAAAAAATGAAAGAGGAAAAAAGCGAGCGAATTAACAAAAAAATTGGTAACAAACATTATATAACATAAATACATCTAACCAAGGATGGAAAAACTCGTATCGCATAACAATCATTCGGGTATCATTTCTGAACGTGCTATTTATAAGCTTTCAATCCTACCAAACCATCGCTATTAAAAGTTACACATTCTCAAGCTTGCAAGAGACAACTTAGAGCATAGAAATATATGGTAGCTTTCTTTGATGATTTTGTTTCAGTATTGCCTGCTTTAGGTGGAGCGAGCAACATATAGCGAGTGTTTCACGAAAGAATCGTAAACGATTGCACTCAAGCGATCGCAATGATTCTTTCAAATGTTGGTTGCTTGTAGGTGTAATTCGGCTACTCCACGTCATGCTTTCACCGTGATATACCACGATGATTCTTGGTGATTTCAAGTATCAGATGCTAATGAACCATGCTACAATTTATAAAAGCATTGATGATACCTATTTGCTCCGGCAAGCAAACAATTGAACGCAATCTAACGTTCATTTAGATTCATAATTTTGTATCACTGGCGATAATATCTCAAAGCTTCTCGCGATAATGTTGAATGCAAGTGAACTTGGATACAATAAATACTATCGTGTTTGAATCATTCAGTCTCCTTCTAAGGTATTCGGAACTCTTAGCAGCGAAAAACAATCAGCAGCGTTTCTATGGAAAACTTGTACGCGAGTGGAAATAGTTGAACAATAACTGATAAATCAAAGAACACATTTGCATGAAATATTGCTAGTGAACTTTTCCATGCTTGCATCTAACTACTGGTTGAGCATTGGCTTCGAGGAAATTGGTAGCACAATTGTGCTATCATTTTACCAAAATCCCTTACTGAGCTCTCTCGGCACCTCAGTAGAAAGCATGTTTTATTTTTAATGAGAACTAATTGAAAAATCATCTTAATCCGTTTAAAATGGTATCAATCAATCTGAATTTACCATGTACTCAATACCTTTCTCACTTCTACACTACAGTACTTTCTCTTAAAAAAGTAATAAATGACTCGAACATTCCAACCAATCACGCCAGCTCGCCGTACTGTATCCTCAAAGGCAATGTTGAACAATAGGTTTGAGAGCCCGTCACCCTGCTTCAGACCGTCTAACGTTGCAAACGGGTCCGAAATTACACCCGCTATCTTGATGAAATTAGTCGAGGGTGGCACGAATCAGTTTTGTTGGAAAACCGTGTTCAAGCATATCTGCCATAATTCGTTGCGCTTAACTGAATCGTGTGCAGCCTTGGAGTCTATAAGCAGATGATGAGTGTGCAAGTTTACTTCTCTGAACTTGTCAAGGGTTTGATGAATTTCACGCAACAGCTGCTCATTCAGCTTTGAAAAGTTCGGCTGGAAGGCTTTCTGGTTTTAAAAATCTTTACAAGCTTCCCAAACCTCGTCTAAGCTTGGCGGATCCGCAGCTTGTCTATCCTCCTCAATTTCTCTTCTTTTTCTGTCTACGGGTTGATGTAGTATCTTTTCAGCTCTAGATCTAGATCTAGATGCTACCACCATCGTGCGAGCATGGGCTCGGTTTTTCTCGTCCGTCACCTTTTGACACTCCGCATCGAACCACTTGTTGCGTGTGGTTCCTGCGGTCGTGCCCAAAACTCTCGCGCTGTATTCTGATCGTATCGTGGATGCGCCTCCACTGTTTATTCAGATTCACCAATTCGCTCATCAACTTTCCAAGTGTACTCAGCAGCAACTCCTTCAGCTGACAACCTTTATATGTCCAACCGTAACCTCCTCGAAGTGCTCGTCTTGTATACGTTAGTCAGCGGTGCGTGAATTGTTACTTCCACGAGATGGTGGTCTGAGTCAACGTTTGGGCCTCGGAAGGAGCGCACATCTATAACAATTGAGAAATGCCGACCCTCAACCAGAATATGATCGATTTGAGAGCAGGCTTTGCCATGTCTGTTTTCGGATATCTTTTCGTGCAAAGTATGTGCTACGCTGTGTCCACCAATAATGGGACGGAAGAACTGCTCCCGTCCAACCTCTGCGTTTGCGTCCCCGATGACGATCTTTATATTAAGTTTTGGGCACTCTCCATATGTCTTGTCGAGGAGCTCATAGAACTCCTCCTTCACATCATCGGGTTTATCATTTGTCGGTGCGTAAATATTGATCAGGCTGCAACTGAAGAATCTGCCCTTGATTCACGCATAAACGGTCACTGATGTGCCTCCACCAAATGTCCTGCTTGATTTGTTTTCCTTGAATGACGAAGCCACCGCCGCGTTCACATCTGTAGTCAGATATGGTATTTGAAAGTCGTTCTTGTGATAGGATCTACCGCTCGGAATTTACGTTCACTCGTCTTCGGCCACCGCACTTTCTGGAAGGCTGACCGAGTTTCCTTTTTCATTCGCCTGGGTCTGTACCGATTGTTCAAACTCGTATTACTTTCTGGATTGTTCGTCGTAGGGTACTTTGGCATACTACCTTACTAGGGCCGCGATACCTAGTCTTGCGGCTGGGTTGCCACCTCAGGTGTAGCTGGTGACACACAGCATTTCAAAGTTCAGCCGTCCGCTTCGGATCAGTCGCTGTTTGAGCCGCCCTGACATGAGGAACAGACACCTGGACAAGCTGCCTTCCAAGAAGAACAGCTCCCCCTTCCCTGTCAGCATACCAAGTTCTCACAGGTTGACGGATCTTCCTTTGGTTGCTTGTATCCTAGTTTGTATCACGTGGAGGTAGGAATAGGAGTAGCTGAGCAGTATACTCTTGTTTACATTGAGGTCTATTTTATGTCAACTGCTACAGATTGTACTGCTGGTACGCTTTGTTCAGCCGTTGACCAATCATGCCAAATATTATTAATTGCAAGACCTTCAATCCCCTCAACCACCTTGATCACAAGTTCGTTCGACCCTTTTTAAATATAGCATTTTGTTAATTCTTTTTTTTTCTCCACTATGAGTTTTCTTGTAAAATTATTTTGTCAGTCTATATTTTCACGGGTTGTCGTTTCTTATGCCAATTCGTATACACTAAAGTCGCTTTTTACGCGGGGGATACGTGCCGCGTAAAATTAGACGAAGGAAGATCTCCATCACTCCTCCAACACTGAATGGAGTCAGACTGGGCTTCAGCAATGAAGTCAAATACCTCGGAATCATTCTGGATAAGAAACTGAGCTGGTCTGCACAACTGGATCATGCCGCTAAAAAAACGATCTCGGCGATCTGGGCCTGCAGAACTCTGTTCGATAAGACCTGGGGACTGAAACCAGACTTGGCACTCTGGTCTTACAAGCCCATTGCCCGACCAAAAATCACCTATGCTGCCCTTGTGTGGTGGTCTAAGGTGAACGAAGTGACTGCGCAAGCCAAACTCAAAAAAGTTCAAAGACTTGCATGTCTTTCGGTTACCAGCGCTATGCGATCAACTCCAACTGCAGCCATGGAAGCAATGCTCTGCCTACTGCCTCTACATCTTCATGTGAAAAACAGGAGGGTTGTGTGCAAAGCCACGACCGCAAGGTTGAAGTAGAATACTTTTACAAGAAAGATAACCCGGTTAGTCATTTTTTCCAGTAAATAAACGTTGACTTATCAGATCAATCGAATTTTACGCTTCAACAAGGATTGACCATTTTCAATAATATAGTAAGTTGCTTGTCATGGTTGGGGCTTGACTATTTTTTAATTTTGAGATGAAATTTTTTTCGGATGTCGTGCTCATGACTGAAGGAAAAGATAATTCAGTACGTTCTGAGATACGGAAATAAAGCAAAATTTGTAACTTTTACAAATTTAACAATGTAAATTAACTCAAGAGAAAAAATAAACGCTTTAATCATCAGGTTTTTATTTCATACTGAAAAGGACAATTTGTTGTTCAATTAAGTATCGGCTAAGATGCCGATTACATCTTTGCGTTATCACTGACAGTGCGAATAAAGTATTCGTTGTGATAAAGTGAACAGTGAAAAGCTGGTTTAACACTCAAAACTAGACGGCTCACGTGTTGTTAAAATGAGTCGACTTTTCATTAAATGCATTAACTAGTGCCCACTATCGCACAGAGACTGCATTTCACTAAAGTGCCTCACTGCATCAGCTGCTATCGATGCTGAGATCCGCTGCAACTAGTGCGCTATTCATAGTCATGCCACAGTTGTGGCCGCTATACGCTGCCATTGGTATCCACTGTTCCTGCATCAGCTGGCCCAGCTGCTATCGTTGCTGGAATCCGCTGCAACTAGTGCGCTATCCATTGCTACGCCACAGCTGTGGCCGCTTCCGCCATCGCTGGTATCCACTGCACTGCTAGTACTGCTGCTAAGGGAGGACGACTGCTGTTGTCGCTGTCGAGAACTATTATGAGCGGCTTCGGCTGAAACAGGTTTTTATATAGGCCAAATAGCATGTTTTAAATTGCAAGGTATATGATTCTGTCGACCGTGCTTGGAAAGCAATCATAAAACGACCAATCAGAGATCGAATTTTTCGTTTTGACAAGGCTTGACTATTCTCAATAGTACAACAGTGTGAATAATAAAATTACAATTAACTTCATTTGGGAAGAATCTTAGAAGATTTTCCAATCCATTGCTGCAAGAACGAAAAAAATCCATCGAATACTAACCGATTTATTAGCATTTGAAATTGGACATATTTTCCACTTTTTTCGGTTTTAGATTTTCATTCCACATCCCTATGTAGCCAAACTTCCTGAGAGAAGTATTCTACTTCAAAAGGAAGCAGAGCTTGGCGCTCTAAGGCTGCAAAGGAGGAAATCTATACTCGAAGGAAACCAAATCACATACTAAGGGAGTTCAAACTAACTCCGCTATTACCTACAGTCTCCGACTGGATGGACGTTAGGACCAACATGGATATTCCGTGTAGAGTGATGGAAACAAACCGTTCTATGTGGAACAATGGAGGGTCTAACCTTCCACCTGGCATCGTCAGTTTTTATACGGATGGCTCGAAAATTGGATCCCTAACGGGATCCGGTGTATACGGACGGGGCACGGGGCGTGTATACGGACGGGGCAAATGGCCCACCGTTTTTCAAGCAGAGGTATATGCCATATATATCTGCGCAAAAATATGTCTGAAACGCAACTACAGACATGCGAAAATCGGTATATTCTCGGACAGTCAAGCAGCACTACTAGCACTTAAGTCCGTAAATGCGCTTCCAAACTTGTTTGAGAATGCATTGAAACTCTACGAGAACTCTCCCGGCAGAACTCAGTTTTTCTGTTTTGGGTGCACGGACATTGCGGAGTCGAGGGTAATGAACAAGCTGACTACCTAGCAAGACAGGGATCAGCTCAGTGGTTTATTGGCCCCGAGCCGATTCTGGGTACGTCCAATTCCGCTATCAAAAGCGAACTACTAACTTGGGAAAGGCTAGAAATAGCATCCCAATGGCAACAGGTACAGAGTTGTAGACAAGCCAAAAAGTTAATCTATCCGAACCCCGAAACCGCCAGAAAGTTAGTTAGTCTAAATCATATTGAACTTCGGATAATCACGGGACTCCTTCCCGGACACTGTCCCGCTTTTTATCATTTAAAGAAAATCGGTGTGGTGTTGAACGACACCTGCCGATTCTGCAAATCTGAACCGGAGAGCTCAGAGCATTTGCTTTGCTCTTGCTTCCTCTAGGAACAACTTCTTTTTTTTTGTTAGGAAATTAGAATTAAGTTGTCCATTGATGTGAACTTTTGTAATATATCCCAGTCAATTGCTATACATGTCCCCTTGCTAAATACAATTACCACTATTGTTGAGTGATCAGGTACCTGCACCGACACGCTCCCAGTCAGGTGAAATATGGTTTATGAAGCCAATCACCTTCCCAGGATTCAGACCAAATCTCTTTGGGCTGTAAACAGCCACTGCCAGGAAACCTTGATCTGCGTTTAAATAATGCACCACAACTGCACAGCAGATGTTCCGATGTCTCGCTTTCCATATTACAAAGCGACAGATATCATCCAACACCCGGCCAATGTTCTTCAAATGATATCTACTCGGACAGTGCCCCGTTACTAGGCCGAGGTATGTACAAAGAGCTCTTTTGTTGAGCTCTAGGAGCTTTTTCGATTGATTGGTAACACTTTTTGACATCCAACCAATTGGTTATCACCTTTTGTTCCTCTCAGCGTTTAAGCTCCATTTTCACTGCACAGTTTGATATACCGCAGAAAGGTTCTGGGCCGATAAACTGTGAGTTAGATCCTTGTTTTGTGAGTTCGTTTGCAAATACAAATATTTGCATATCAGACACATACATTCAAGGATTGCAAAAATCTCTGCTTGAGACACTGTTGGCCAGTGTCCCATTGCCACTGAAACATTAATTCCAGGGCCGAAGATTTCCGTTTTGGTACCTATTTTTGAGCCATCTGTGAAAAATATCGTTGAACCGGGACGGGCATCAGGAACTCCGACTTTCATACTTCGCATACCTTGTAGGGAATATCATGATTGTCCTGAGGTGCCATCCAGTCTCCATTCATACTCATCACTGGCCCTCTTTCAAAAAAGTTCAGTATAGTCAGGTGGCCTACAAGATCACCTGACAAGATAGTTTTTGTTCTTCTGAGCCTCAAGGCACTCTTTTCTGCTTCTAGTTGCACGTATTCGTACAACGGCAGCAGATGTAGAAATGCATCAAGAGCTTTTGACGGGGTGCTTTTCATTGCTCCTGTTATAGCAATGCACGCAAGTCGTTGAACTTTATCTAGCTTTGTTCTAGCGGTGGACTCTCTGGTTTTTGGCCACCACACTAACGCAGCGTATGTCAGTTTTTGACGTATAATAGATGTGAATATCTACATCACCATTTTCGGTCTCAAGTCCCACTTTCACCCAACGGTTTTGGAGCACAACCATAATGCACTGACCGCCTTGTTGATTGCATAGTCAAGATGTGAATTCCAGTTTAGCTTGGCATCAAGGACAACTCCTGAGTATTTAACCTGTTCACTGAATGGAATTTCTACTCCTCCAAGCTTGAGAGTTTTCAGATTGAATTTCCTCTTTCTAGTGAAAGGTACGATTACAGCTTTTGTCGGATTAATGCTCCTCCTTTATACACCAAGACTGGGTTTACTTCAGAGCCTCCTGCATTCTTTCAGAAACTATGTTGTCGAACTTTCCTCTTACCAAGATGACTATGTCATCTGCAAATCCCACAATTTTGAAACCTTTTGCTTCTAAGCTTTTGAGAAGATCGTGTACCACCAAAGACCACATAAGTGGCGAAAAAACACCTCCTGGCGGACATCCTTTCGTTGCCCTTACCGTAATAGACGAACCTCCCAACTCAGAAGTGATTTCTCTTTTTGCAAGCATGGTATTAATCCAGTTAACAATACTCGTGTGAAATCCTTTGTTCTTCATTGCACTAGACATTGATGAATAGGACGCATTATCAAAAGCACCTTTGATACCCAAGATAGAGCACAAAGCAATTTCTTTATCTGAAAGTGACTTTTCAATTTTCATGACCAGCGTACGAAGCGCTGTGATAGTGGATTTTCCAGTTTGATAGGCAAACTGGAACTTTGAAAGCGGTTTTTTTTTTGCATGTAAGATGTATGAATGAAATCATTCAGCACTTTTTCCATGGGCTTCAACAAAACCGAAGAAAGGTCTGAATGATTTAGGATGCGTCTTATCACACTTCCCAGTTTTAGGTATGAGGATTACTCTTACTACCCTCCACTTTGATGGAATATGATTTGGAAGTTACCTTTCAACTCCATACCAAGTATGGAGCTCTAATCCCAAGCAGGTCATTAGTTTCATCAACTATGTTGTACCTAATTGGGGTACAGGTTTGAAACAAAACAGTTCTACTCCATCAATGAGTACGAGCAATCCATAACCTGTGCACATCAATCGGGGCCAGCCACAAAAGACAATCAGCAAGACTGTCGCAGTGGCGCTCCAGTACCCAGTGCCCTTCAGGCATACAGTAAAAAAGGCTTTGCTTTGTACCTTCCAGTTCAGTGTTCCTCGGCATAATTTGATATGTTACCGGCCGTTTAGTTATACAGTTTTGTCTAACATGTCTAACGAGACCTGCCCCTCGTATTGTGTTATAAAAACGAAGCTTAACGTATGGCAATAGAATTTTATTGTTACACGATTTTTGAACATAAAACAGTTACCTTTTTCCTAGTCCATCGCTAGCCCTGTGCTCTTTGCGGCTGTTCGACTGTGTGCTTTTGAATCGCTCTTTAGTTTTACGATCTCCCATGCTATTGCTCGGGCTCCGACTTCTATGTTTATCATGTTCACGATGACGATCCGATCGGTCGCTTGATTTGCTTCGACTTCGTCTCCTTCTGGCACTATTGTAGCTACTCCTTCGTTCCCGATTAGTATCTCTAGTGCAGTGTTTTATTGTGCTTTCTTTTTGGTCTGGTGATTTTTGTCGTGATGATTGGTGTCTGCTTCGGGAAGTTATCTCCACAGCCGGTGATTCTGACCAACGCCAGTTTGTTTTTGATGGTATTGAATTTTCAATTTCATCCCATGTCCTATTTAACAAATTGAACAAATACAACGTGGCCTAACGTTAAACTGCCTTATTAAATTTATTGAACCTACCTTTGTATCATCGGTGTTCGCTCGCATAACCTCCTCGAACTCCGGGCGGACTGCAACTCCTTGAAGTGATCGTAGCGATACTTGCTGACCGGATTGACCATTAAATGCAAATAATTGCAAACTTTTCCCTTTTGGCATCGCGATTGCTCAAACAGGCCTGAAGGCAAATATGTAACAACCGGTTAGGAAGTGTCTGCGTTCAAAGCATTTAAATTTTAACCGGCTGCTATTGTAATCGAATAAAAGCTTAGTTAAGGTTTTTCACAATTAGGAGACAAAAAATAAATACAATTTTCATAAAGGATACTATTGACTCCAATTACCACAAACAGCCGATGTCCAAGCTATTGGTGAACGAAATTCAATGTGTAGTTGTCTAGATGCATAGAACCGACCATTCATTCGTTGAAAAGCTTTCGCTGCTGATCTAAAATAGATCTGCTGTGAAAAGGCGAGGTTACTGAAAAATTTATTCATTTTACCTCATATCATTGTACTGAATAAAGACATGTCCTTTCAGATGAGGTTCGAAATTGCGACATGTAAAAATAGTTGTAATAGTACCAAATTGTTCAAATTCCTCTATAATATCAAAGAAGAAGTCGCGGTAACATCGATTTAATTCATCCTCGTCGAACTCGATCGCCAAATCATTCCCGTACTCCGGGTGCTGTTGATCGTCCAATGCGGGATGGGCGAAAAAATTTGGAATTAATATGAGCTGTCAAAAAAAAATGTTTTTTCCATTGTCACATAAAACAATTAAAAGATGTTAACTATATACCTCGCTTAAACTAGGAGTTTGATGATCAGAGGAGCACCTCAGTCCATAACGACAAGAGCCAATTTTACTAAAAAATGAACAAGGATTTGCTCCAGCTCTCGAGTGGATTGTCTCACGAAGAGTTGCCACGTTATCGTCAATGCCCATAAGATATTCGGCCAACATGCGCTCCCGCTCTTGTTGCTTTTGACGGAATTCCGTTAACAGACGTTCCTTTTCAGCTTTCATTGCGTTAGCTTTTTGCATCTGTTCCTCAAATTCTTTTCGTATGCGACTGCGTTTTTCATGTTCCTGTTTAGCTGCAGCTTCAAACTGCTTTTGTTTTTCTTTGTAAGCCAACTGAAACTCCATTTCTCGATCCATCCAGAGTGCATTTTCGTATCGACTCAGCTCTTCCTGTTGCTGTTGTGATAACAGTTCTGACCTTTCTTTTTCTTGCAAATATGCTACATAACTGGGATTATTAAGCTTCAATTTTTCGATCTCTGCTAGTTGTCGATCTCGATCTTGGGCCACACGTCGCCTGATTCGTTTTCTTCGCATTTTCTTGAACAGTTTACGCCAATCTTTTCGACTAAAAACATTCCGGAATTAGCCAGAGAGGATAACGTAATCAAACTACTTACCGTAACACAATTTTATTATCCATAGTGACGAAGTTTACCGGTTATTTTTAATATATGATATAGTTACAATCACTTACACTAAAACATTTTAAGTTATTCGGTATTTGATTCTTTGCAATAAAGTATAACATATCCACTTTAATCAGCTTTCTTGTTTGCCTGCTGCTGTCATAAATTGATGCAGGAGATATATTTTGATATAACATGTAAAGTCTGTTCATGACGTAACACAAAATCAATGCACGTTTATTGCAAAATGTTCACGTATTAACACGGACGGACATAACACTTTCTTCACGAACATGACGCAACCAAGTTTTTTTTGTTTTTTTTTAACCTGAATAATTTCATGCGCACTGGAAGGTTCATTGCAATTCAATAACTTTGTTTATATATATTACTAAATTTTAAAGCTTGTTCCACAACCTGCTTACTATAATTTTAATCTTGTAGTTTGTAGTGTATTAACTCAATTAAAATATTCAAAATTCGTAAATACTTCGAGAAATTATTACATAGGGCATCAGTTCTACTGTCGTAATGGTTGTTCAATTACGGTCCGGGGGCTTGATGAAGTCATAGTTTTTTTTATAGCGAATTTCTTTATTCCACCAGTTCTATAGTCTATAGTTTTGACCTGGAAGCACACTAACAGCTGTCAAAACCCTTCCTTATTCGCTCGATTTTGACCCAGTTTTGACCTGGCCTGCTGCCCGAAGCGCACTGTAAAATTTGTCAGCTTCAACCCACTACCGCAATTATCTGACATCTCTTTCTTACTTGCGTCGTAAATCGCGATTCCGTTTTTTTATTGCTCGGCAGATTTGTCCGGACGCAGTGGAATAAAGAAATTCGCATTCGCTATTAGAGTGTTTGACTTTGTCGTTGCGTAAGGCGTGAATGATAAACTCACCTCCCTGACACCGTAATCCCATTACCTATAGTTTGACAGTACCCCCATTATGACGAATCCCTCGATGCCGAGCCCCAAACAACAAAGGCCGCAAAGGGAAGACATCTGACGTGCTCTTCGCTCCCGTTCAGTGTTGCCTAATCTATCGATGTCTCTGTTTATAGCAAAGTGAAGCACAGCAGTGTAACATGCCATTTCATTCCCTCGTATACAAAAATACAGGCTACGAACGTGTCAGGTAGGTGGATAAAATGCTAGGACAGGACGTGACGAGTGGCTTCTAGTTATTCTTCTTCTCGTTCAAAATAGCCCTCATAAAACATTTTAATTTTTCGGCACGACGCTTGCCAGTGTCGCCAAAAATATTTCATAAAGGAAATTTCAATACCTAGGATTTTTCAAGCTCTGGGTTACTATTATAATTAGTTACTTGATAATGGTTACTCAATGAATCTTGAATTGATTTAGAGATATATTTTGGATTTATTTAAACTAGTCATAATTTCAACTTATTCCTCTTGCTTTTCTTGAATTAAATCTGCAATAGTTCATCACAAGTAGTTGAAACAACATAACTAATATTTCGAATGTTAATTTTCACAGATCCGGTGGATGAAAATGTTTCGAAAAGTTGTTGAACGAAACACAGATCATCCACTTGGTATGCAGACACAGTGTAAACCAAAAATATCGAAAGTTTTTGTAGCACGGGCAACCATACCGACTAATAATAATACTTAACAGTGCGCTGAATAAAATCGACCAATCAGAGAGGGCTTTCACTTTGACAGAACTTTGGGTGATTTTTGGTTTCTCTCACGCTCGTAAATAATAACTCATAAACTGAGCAACTCTGACTCAGTTTAGAACGATGTTCGTAGACGTCAAAAATTGAGTAGAAGTCCTTTTTGATTTTGAGTAACTTTGACTCAATTTTTGAGTTCCCTTCATATAACTTCTTTCTGAGTAACGTCGCATATAACGGCGTCCATTTTGAAAGGAGATTATGATGTGCTTCAGTTTGTAACATATGTTTTTTAATTGTGTGCGCCTCATCAAGGCATTATAACTGCTTACTTTTTTTACAAGGTATAATTATTGATGAATATGTGGTGTTGTTTATTGGTCGTGGCGGATTTCTAGCCAAAAATAAAACTGAACTGTACCCAAAAAATGAGTAATGTCGTACTCGAATTTTGAGTAATAATGACTAATTTTTAAAGACGCCTAGTGTTTCTCAGTTTTGAGTATTTGTGAAGTTACTCAATTTTAGAGTTGTTCCACTTTTTACGAAAATGCGACAAATGTTACTCATTTTAGAGTTATTATTTACGAGCGTGCTTGTCACATCCTGTCAGATAAAATGGTGAGCATTTGCGTTAGGACCTTTTTAAGTTCTACACTCGTCTCGTCAAAGTCTGTGAAAGCGCGAAAATACGTAAACACGTTCCTTCTTGGTTGAGAAAACGGCTGCTGTATGTTCTTAAATTGGTGAAAGTCGTGATTTTAAAATTAATAATTTCTATTTGTACGTGTGACCAGGTACTTTTCAAGTAATGCCGTCTACAGCAACAAAAGACGAACAGGATTCGATCGAAATCGATGAATTGGAACAACTTTTGCTTGAAGCAGAATCAGAGGAGAAAGAAGAGTTGCCGCACAATGAAATAATTTTATGTGAACCGTCTTCATCTAAACCTGCTGTGGTCAAACGGCAATCGTTGTCAATAGCTGGATCAACTTTCCTAAAAGACTTTTCACAGGAAAGTAACAAAGCTGAATTATTGCCAAAACACGGTAGTGCGGTACACAGCTGTGATACCGATTCATCCGACGATGAAGAAACTCGAAATTTTCTGGAACGAAAGTATAATGAATACGGACAAGGTATTAATACGTTACTAAAACTAAAAGAGGAAGAAAGAATAGATCTGCAGGTTTCCAATTTCATTGATAGAACACTGAAAAAGGCAGATGAGGAAACCGCTCGGTTACCTCAAAAAGTGGTTCCAGCAAAAAAAGTGGCTTCGAATCAGGATATTCGACCTTTCTTTGGAGCAGTACCTATTGATAAAGCAGCTCAAGAGGTTAACAATTCCATACCAGATGTTTTTAAAAACAGCGTTTTCACAGACCCCGTCTTTGGTATTCGAATAGTACATCCATTAGTTTCCAGTACAGTTCTTCAAGAACGAATGCAAGGCCGTAAAGCCATTCCTATGATACGTCTTAAATATCACATAGAAAGTGGCAATCTGAACGAAGACTGGGCATTGGCAGGTGTGGTTTTGAGTAAAAGTCCAACAAAAGCTACAGCCAAAGGCAAACAGTATGCTATATGGAAATTAAGTGATCTTCACGGTGAAATCCAAATGATAAGTTTATTTTTGTTTGGCCAAGCGTACAAGGATTTATGGAAGACAGCTGATGGTATGGTTATTTGTATTTTAAATCCAACTGTATTTGAGCGAAACGAAGATCGGAATTCGGTTGCAACGCTGTCGATTGACAAGTCGTCGAAGGTAATGATATTGGGACAATCCAAAGACATGGGAACTTGTCGCAGTAGAAAAAAAAACGGAGAAAAATGTGCGGCTGTTGTAAATTTGAGTAAATGTGAATATTGCGTTTACCACGTAAAACAGGAGTATAACAAGGCTTGCAGCCGAGGGGGGCTGATTTCGTCAACCGCTGGACGAGGTTTGAATGAGCTTAGAAATAAAGTTCTTGGGAAGAGTGAGGTAAGTAATTTTAATCATAAATCATTACCAGACTAGACTAAATCAACTGTAAATTTGTTTCACAGGTGTTTTATGGCGGTCAAAGTTTTACGGCTGTTAAGGCAAGCAAAAATCCCAAACAAATACAAAAGGATAAAGATCGCCTGATGACGTTATCTGAATATTACCAGTCACCATTTCAGGGAACTAATAACGGTGAAAGTCATAACTCACCAAGAAATCCTTCTTCATTACCTTCGTATCGTCAGCAAATGAATGTTACTAAGAAAGGAGCGGCATCTGGACTAGAGACCAATATAAAGCAACGCGAGAAGGACCTGGAGCGACTGAAGCAGTTAGACAAAGGTTGTCCGACAACTGCTACGAATGCTTTTCCGAATCATACGCCCAAGGAGAACTCTAGAGAGGCATTCTCAACTCCATGTTCAGCTGCTTCGAACGGATTCGAAAATCGGTCGTTTAGCTTGGAAACAAAAGTTGCACCGCGCTTGAGTACCGGTAACTTTATTATTGATTTGGGCACTTCCCCAAAACATGCGCTTCACT